>NC_079976.1:13299259-13599259 GCF_029852145.1 Microplitis mediator | reverse complement strand
TTTGCAAAGTACTATCACTTAATTTTTTGCCAATCACTTGTACTTTGTGTCATTTTTTGACATATATAAATTTTTTTCTTTATTTTTCTTAATCTGACATAGTTGTCGTTCATATTATATTTTTGGCTCTTAAGTTTACCACCATAACTTAAGTTTTTTCAATATGTGCCATTATGTTTAGTAGTTTTTGTCTTTTGTACGTTAACATATAAAATTGTAAGCATTTGTATGCGTACTTTATGAACAGCCGACAACTCATACTAGTACGAGCCGGCGTTAAAATGAATTGTTATTTTCATTCAAATAACATGCAAGTATATGGCGGCGGATAGTTTGCAAAGTACTATCACTTAATTTTTTGCCAATCACTTGTACTTTGTGTCATTTTTTGACATATATAAATTTTTTCCTTTATTTTTCTTAATCTGACATAGTTGTCTTTCATATTATATTTTTGGCTCTTAAGTTTACCACCATAACTTAAGTTTTTTCAATATGTGCCATTATGTTTAGTTGTTTTTGTCTTTTGTACGTTAACATATAAAATTGTAAGCATTTGTATGCGTACTTTATGAACAGCCGACAACTCATACTAGTACGAGCCGGCGTTAAAATGAATTGTTATTTTCATTCAAATAACATGCAAGTATATGGCGGCGGATAGTTTGCAAAGTACTATCACTTAATTTTTTGCCAATCACTTGTACTTTGTGTCATTTTTTGACATATATAAATTTTTTTCTTTATTTTTCTTAATCTGACATAGTTGTCGTTCATATTATATTTTTGGCTCTTAAGTTTACCACCATAACTTAAGTTTTTTCAATATGTGCCATTATGTTTAGTAGTTTTTGTCTTTTGTACGTTAACATATAAAATTGTAAGCATTTGTATGCGTACTTTATGAACAGCCGACAACTCATACTAGTACGAGCCGGCGTTAAAATGAATTGTTATTTTCATTCAAATAACATACGAGTATATGGCGGCGGATAGTTTGCAAAGTACTATCACTTAAATTTTTGCCAATCAGTTGTACTTTGTGTCATTTTTTGACATATATAAATTTTTTCCTTTTTTTTTCTTAATTTGACATAGTTGTCTTTTATATTATATTTTTGGCTCTTAAGTTTACCACCATAACTTAAGTTCTTTCAATATGTGCCATTATGTTTAGTAGTTTTTGTCTTTTGTACGTTAACATATAAAATTGTAAGCATTTGTATGCGTACTTTATGAACAGCCGACAACTCATACTAGTACGAGCCGGCGTTAAAATGAATTGTTATTTTCATTCAAATAACATACGAGTATATGGTGGCGGATACTTTGCAAAGTACTATCACTTAAATTTTTGCCAATCAGTTGTACTTTGTGTCATTTTTTGACATATATAAATTTTTTTCTTTATTTTTTTTAATCTGACATAGTTGTCGTTCATATTATATTTTTGGCTCTTAAGTTTACCACCATAACTTAAGTTTTTTCAATATGTGCCATTATGTTTAGTAGTTTTTGTCTTTTGTACGTTAACATATAAAATTGTAAGCATTTGTATGCGTACTTTATGAACAGCCGACAACTCATACTAGTACGAGCCGGCGTTAAAATGAATTGTTATTTTCATTCAAATAACATACAAGTATATAGCGGTGGATAGTTTGCAAAGTACTATCACTTAATTTTCTGCCAATCAGTTGTACTTTGTGTCATTTTTAGTCATATCTAAATTTTTTCCTTTTTTTTTTCTTAATCTGACATAGTTGTCTTTTATATTATATTTTTGGCTCTTAAGTTTACCACTATAACTTAAGTTTTTTCAATATGTGCCATTATGTTTAGTAGTTTTTGTCTTTTGTACGTTAACATATAAAATTGTAAGCATTTGTATGCGTACTTTATGAACAGCCGACAACTCATACTAGTACGAGCCGGCGTTCAAATGAATTGTTATTTTCATTCAAATAACATACAAGTATATGGTGGCGGATACTTTGCAAAGTACTATCACTTAAATTTTTGCCAATCAGTTGTACTTTGTGTCATTTTTTGACATACATAAATTTTTTCCTTTTTTTTTCTTAATCTGACATAGTTGTCTTTTATATTATATTTTTGGCTCTTAAGTTTACCACCATAACTTAAGTTCTTTCAATATGTGCCATTATGTTTAGTAGTTTTTGTCTTTTGTACGTTAACATATAAAATTGTAAGCATTTGTATGCGTACTTTATGAACAGCCGACAACTCATACTAGTACGAGCCGGCGTTAAAATGAATTGTTATTTTCATTCAAATAACATACAAGTATATGGCGGCGGATAGTTTGCAAAGTACTATCACTTAATTTTCTGCCAATCAGTTGTACTTTGTGTCATTTTTTGACATATCTAAATTTTTTCCTTTTTTTTTCTTAATCTGACATAGTTGTCTTTTATATTATATTTTTGGCTCTTAAGTTTACCACCATAACTTAAGTTTTTTCAATATGTGCCATTATGTTTAGTAGTTTTTGTCTTTTGTACGTTAACATATAAAATTGTAAGCATTTGTATGCGTACTTTATGAACAGCCGACAACTCATACTAGTACGAGCCGGCGTTAAAATGAATTGTTATTTTCATTCAAATAACATACGAGTATATGGCGGCGGATAGTTTGCAAAGTACTATCACTTAATTTTTTGCCAATCAGTTGTACTTTGTGTCAGTTTTTGACATCTATAAATTTTTTCCTTTTTTTTTCTTAATCTGACATAGTTGTCTTGTATATTATATTTTTGGCTCTTAAGTTTACCACCATAACTTAAGTTTTTTCAATATGTGCCATTATGTTTAGTAGTTTTTGTCTTTTGTACGTTAACAAATAAAATTGTAAGCATTTGTATGCGTACTTTATGAACAGCCGACAACTCATACTAGTACGAGCCGGCGTTAAAATGAATTGTTATTTTTATTCAAATAACATACAAGTATATGGCGGTGGATAGTTTGCAAAGTACTATCACTTAATTTTCTGCCAATCAGTTGTACTTTGTGTCATTTTTTGTCATATCTAAATTTTTTCCTTTTTTTTTCTTAATCTGACATAGTTGTCTTTTATATTATATTTTTGGCTCTTAAGTTTACCACCATAACTTAAGTTCTTTCAATATGTGCCATTATGTTTAGTAGTTTTTGTCTTTTGTACGTTAACATATAAAATTGTAAGCATTTGTATGCGTACTTTATGAACAGCCGACAACTCATACTAGTACGAGCCGGCGTTAAAATGAATTGTTATTTTTATTCAAATAACATACAAGTATATGGCGGTGGATAGTTTGCAAAGTACTATCACTTAATTTTCTGCCAATCAGTTGTACTTTGTGTCATTTTTTGTCATATCTAAATTTTTTCCTTTTTTTTTCTTAATCTGACATAGTTGTCTTTTATATTATATTTTTGGCTCTTAAGTTTACCACTATAACTTAAGTTCTTTCAATATGTGCCATTATGTTTAGTAGTTTTTGTCTTTTGTACGTTAACATATAAAATTGTAAGCATTTGTATGCGTACTTTATGAACAGCCGACAACTCATACTAGTACGAGCCGGCGTTAAAATGAATTGTTATTTTCATTCAAATAACATGCAAGTATATGGCGGCGGATAGTTTGCAAAGTACTATCACTTAATTTTTTGCCAATCACTTGTACTTTGTGTCATTTTTTGACATATATAAATTTTTTCCTTTATTTTTCTTAATCTGACATAGTTGTCTTTCATCTTATATTTTTGGCTCTTAAGTTTACCACCATAACTTAAGTTTTTTCAATATGTGCCATTATGTTTAGTAGTTTTTGTCTTTTGTACGTTAACATATAAAATTGTAAGCATTTGTATGCGTACTTTATGAACAGCCGACAACTCATACTAGTACGAGCCGGCGTTAAAATGAATTGTTATTCTCATTCAAATAACATGCAAGTATATGGCGGCGGATAGTTTGCAAAGTACTATCACTTAATTTTTTGCCAATCACTTGTACTTTGTGTCATTTTTTGACATATATAAATTTTTTTCTTTATTTTTCTTAATCTGACATAGTTGTCGTTCATATTATATTTTTGACTCTTAAGTTTACCACCATAACTTAAGTTTTTTCAATATGTGCCATTATGTTTAGTAGTTTTTGTCTTTTGTACGTTAACATATAAAATTGTAAGCATTTGTATGCGTACTTTATGAACAGCCGACAACTCATACTAGTACGAGCCGGCGTTAAAATGAATTAATATTTTCATTCAAATAACATACGAGTATATGGCGGCGGATAGTTTGCAAAGTACTATCACTTAATTTTTTGCCAATCAGTTGTACTTTGTGTCATTTTTTGACATCTATAAATTTTTTCCTTTTTTTTTCTTAATCTGACATAGTTGTCTTTTATATTATATTTTTGTCTCTTAAGTTTACCACCATAACTTAAGTTTTTTCAATATGTGCCATTATGTTTAGTAGTTTTTGTCTTTTGTACGTTAACATATAAAATTGTAAGCATTTGTATGCGTACTTTATGAACAGCCGACAACTCATACTAGTACGAGCCGGCGTTAAAATGAAGTGTTATTTTCATTCAAATAACATACAAGTATATGGCGGTGGATAGTTTGCAAAGTACTATCACTTAATTTTCTGCCAATCAGTTGTACTTTGTGTCATTTTTTGTCATATCTAAATTTTTTCCTTTTTTTTTCTTAATCTGACATAGTTGTCTTTTATATTATATTTTTGGCTCTTAAGTTTACCACCATAACTTAAGTTTTTTCAATATGTGCCATTATGTTTAGTAGTTTTTGTCTTTTGTACGTTAACATATAAAATTGTAAGCATTTGTATGCGTACTTTATGAACAGCCGACAACTCATACTAGTACGAGCCGGCGTTAAAATGAATTGTTATTTTTATTCAAATAACATACAAGTATCCGGCGGTGGATAGTTTGCAAAGTACTATCACTTAATTTTCTGCCAATCAGTTGTACTTTGTGTCATTTTTTGTCATATCTAAATTTTTTCCTTTTTTTTTCTTAATCTGACATAGTTGTCTTTTATATTATATTTTTGGCTCTTAAGTTTACCACCATAACTTAAGTTTTTTCAATATGTGCCATTATGTTTAATAGTTTTTGTCTTTTGTACGTTATCATATAAAATTGTAAGCATTTGTATGCGTACTTTATGAACAGCCGACAACTCATACTAGTACGAGCCGGCGTTAAAATGAATTGTTATTTTCATTCAAATAACATACAAGTATATGGCGGCGGATAGTTTGCAAAGTACTATCACTTAATTTTTTGCCAATCACTTGTACTTTGTGTCATTTTTTGACATCTATAAATTTTTTCTTTTTTTTTTCTTAATCAGACATAGTTGTCTTTTATATTATATTTTTGGCTCTTAAGTTTACCACTATAACTTAAGTTCTTTCAATATGTGCCATTATGTTTAGTAGTTTTTGTCTTTTGTACGTTAACATATAAAATTGTAAGCATTTGTATGCGTACTTTATGAACAGCCGACAACTCATACTAGTACGAGCCGGCGTTAAAATGAATTGTTATTTTCATTCAAATAACATGCAAGTATATGGCGGCGGATAGTTTGCAAAGTACTATCACTTAATTTTTAGCCAATCACTTGTACTTTGTGTCATTTTTTGACATATATAAATTTTTTCCTTTATTTTTCTTAATCTGACATAGTTGTCTTTCATATTATATTTTTGGCTCTTAAGTTTACCACCATAACTTAAGTTTTTTCAATATGTGCCATTATGTTTAGTAGTTTTTGTCTTTTGTACGTTAACATATAAAATTGTAAGCATTTGTATGCGTACTTTATAAACAGCCGACAACTCATACTAGTACGAGCCGGCGTTAAAATGAATTGTTATTTTTATTCAAATAACATGCAAGTATATGGCGGCGGATAGTTTGCAAAGTACTATCACTTAATTTTTTGCCAATCACTTGTACTTTGTGTCATTTTTTGACATATATAAATTTTTTTCTTTATTTTTCTTAATCTGACATAGTTGTCGTTCATATTATATTTTTGGCTCTTAAGTTTACCACCATAACTTAAGTTTTTTCAATATGTGCCATTATGTTTAGTAGTTTTTGTCTTTTGTACGTTAACATATAAAATTGTAAGCATTTGTATGCGTACTTTATGAACAGCCGACAACTCATACTAGTACGAGCCGGCGTTAAAATGAATTGTTATTTTCATTCAAATAACATGCAAGTATATGGCGGCGGATAGTTTGCAAAGTACTATCACTTAATTTTTTGCCAATCACTTGTACTTTGTGTCATTTTTTGACATATATAAATTTTTTCCTTTATTTTTCTTAATCTGACATAGTTGTCTTTCATATTATATTTTTGGCTCTTAAGTTTACCACCATAACTTAAGTTTTTTCAATATGTGCCATTATGTTTAGTTGTTTTTGTCTTTTGTACGTTAACATATAAAATTGTAAGCATTTGTATGCGTACTTTATGAACAGCCGACAACTCATACTAGTACGAGCCGGCGTTAAAATGAATTGTTATTTTCATTCAAATACCATGCAAGTATATGGCGGCGGATAGTTTGCAAAGTACTATCACTTAATTTTTTGCCAATCACTTGTACTTTGTGTCATTTTTTGACATATATAAATTTTTTTCTTTATTTTTCTTAATCTGACATAGTTGTCGTTCATATTATATTTTTGGCTCTTAAGTTTACCACCATAACTTAAGTTTTTTCAATATGTGCCATTATGTTTAGTAGTTTTTGTCTTTTGTACGTTAACATATAAAATTGTAAGCATTTGTATGCGTACTTTATGAACAGCCGACAACTCATACTAGTACGAGCCGGCGTTAAAATGAATTGTTATTTTCATTCAAATAACATACGAGTATATGGCGGCGGATAGTTTGCAAAGTACTATCACTTAAATTTTTGCCAATCAGTTGTACTTTGTGTCATTTTTTGACATATATAAATTTTTTCCTTTTTTTTTCTTAATCTGACATAGTTGTCTTTTATATTATATTTTTGGCTCTTAAGTTTACCACCATAACTTAAGTTCTTTCAATATGTGCCATTATGTTTAGTAGTTTTTGTCTTTTGTACGTTAACATATAAAATTGTAAGCATTTGTATGCGTACTTTATGAACAGCCGACAACTCATACTAGTACGAGCCGGCGTTAAAATGAATTGTTATTTTCATTCAAATAACATACAAGTATATGGCGGCGGATAGTTTGCAAAGTCTTATCACTTAATTTTTTGCCAATCACTTGTACTTTGTGTCATTTTTTGACATATATAAATTTTTTCCTCTATTTTTCTTAATCTGACATAGTTGTCTTTTATATTATATTTTTGGCTCTTAAGTTTACCACCATAACTTAAGTTTTTTCAATATGTGCCATTATGTTTAGTAGTTTTTGTCTTTTGTACGTTAACATATAAAATTGTAAGCATTTGTATGCTTACTTTATGAACAGCCGACAACTCATACTAGTACGAGCCGGCGTTCAAATGAATTGTTATTTTCATTCAAATAACATACAAGTATATGGTGGCGGATACTTTGCAAAGTACTATCACTTAAATTTTTGCCAATCAGTTGTACTTTGTGTCATTTTTTGACATATATAAATTTTTTTCTTTATTTTTTTTAATCTGACATAGTTGTCGTTCATATTATATTTTTGGCTCTTAAGTTTACCACCATAACTTAAGTTTTTTCAATATGTGCCATTATGTTTAGTAGTTTTTGTCTTTTGTACGTTAACATATAAAATTGTAAGCATTTGTATGCGTACTTTATGAACAGCCGACAACTCATACTAGTACGAGCCGGCGTTAAAATGAATTGTTATTTTCATTCAAATAACATACAAGTATATAGCGGTGGATAGTTTGCAAAGTACTATCACTTAATTTTCTGCCAATCAGTTGTACTTTGTGTCATTTTTAGTCATATCTAAATTTTTTCCTTTTTTTTTTCTTAATCTGACATAGTTGTCTTTTATATTATATTTTTGGCTCTTAAGTTTACCACTATAACTTAAGTTTTTTCAATATGTGCCATTATGTTTAGTAGTTTTTGTCTTTTGTACGTTAACATATAAAATTGTAAGCATTTGTATGCGTACTTTATGAACAGCCGACAACTCATACTAGTACGAGCCGGCGTTCAAATGAATTGTTATTTTCATTCAAATAACATGCAAGTATATGGCGGCGGATAGTTTGCAAAGTACTATCACTTAATTTTTTGCCAATCACTTGTACTTTGTGTCATTTTTTGACATCTATAAATTTTTTCTTTTTTTTTTCTTAATCTGACATAGTTGTCTTTTATATTATATTTTTGGCTCTTAAGTTTACCACTATAACTTAAGTTCTTTCAATATGTGCCATTATGTTTAGTAGTTTTTGTCTTTTGTACGTTAACATATAAAATTGTAAGCATTTGTATGCGTACTTTATGAACAGCCGACAACTCATACTAGTACGAGCCGGCGTTAAAGTGAATTGTTATTTTCATTCAAATAACATGCAAGTATATGGCGGCGGATAGTTTGCAAAGTACTATCACTTAATTTTTTGCCAATCACTTGTACTTTGTGTCATTTTTTGACATATATAAATTTTTTCCTTTATTTTTCTTAATCTGACATAGTTGTCTTTCATATTATATTTTTGGCTCTTAAGTTTACCACCATAACTTATGTTTTTTCAATATGTGCCATTATGTTTAGTAGTTTTTGTCTTTTGTACGTTAACATATAAAATTGTAAGCATTTGTATGCTTACTTTATGAACAGCCGACAACTCATACTAGTACGAGCCGGCGTTCAAATGAATTGTTATTTTCATTCAAATAACATACAAGTATATGGTGGCGGATACTTTGCAAAGTACTATCACTTAAATTTTTGCCAATCAGTTGTACTTTGTGTCATTTTTTGACATATATAAATTTTTTTCTTTATTTTTTTTAATCTGACATAGTTGTCGTTCATATTATATTTTTGGCTCTTAAGTTTACCACTATAACTTAAGTTCTTTCAATATGTGCCATTATGTTTAGTAGTTTTTGTCTTTTGTACGTTAACATATAAAATTGTAAGCATTTGTATGCGTACTTTATGAACAGCCGACAACTCATACTAGTACGAGCCGGCGTTAAAGTGAATTGTTATTTTCATTCAATTAACATGCAAGTATATGGCGGCGGATAGTTTGCAAAGTACTATCACTTAATTTTTTGCCAATCACTTGTACTTTGTGTCATTTTTTGACATATATAAATTTTTTCCTTTATTTTTCTTAATCTGACATAGTTGTCTTTCATATTATATTTTTGGCTCTTAAGTTTACCACCATAACTTAAGTTTTTTCAATATGTGCCATTATGTTTAGTAGTTTTTGTCTTTTGTACGTTAACATATAAAATTGTAAGCATTTGTATGCTTACTTTATGAACAGCCGACAACTCATACTAGTACGAGCCGGCGTTCAAATGAATTGTTATTTTCATTCAAATAACATACAAGTATATGGTGGCGGATACTTTGCAAAGTACTATCACTTAATTTTTTGCCAATCAGTTGTACTTTGTGTCATTTTTTGACATATATAAATTTTTTTCTTTTTTTTTCTTAATCTGACATAGTTGTCTTTTATATTATATTTTTGGCTCTTAAGTTTACCACCATAACTTAATTTTTTTCAATATGTGCCATTATGTTTAGTAGTTTTTGTCTTTTGTACGTTATCATATAAAATTGTAAGCATTTGTATGCGTACTTTATGAACAGCCGACAACTCATACTAGTACGAGCCGGCGTTAAAATGAATTGTTATTTTCATTCAAATAACATACAAGTATATAGCGGCGGATAGTTTGCAAAGTACTATCACTTAATTTTTTGCCAATCAGTTGTACTTTGTGTCATTTTTTGACATATATAAATTTTTTCCTTTTTTTTTCTTAATCTGACATAGTTGTCTTTTATATTATATTTTTGGCTCTTAAGTTTACCACCATAACTTAAGTTTTTTCAATATGTGCCATTATGTTTAGTAGTTTTTGTCTTTTGTACGTTAACATATAAAATTGTAAGCATTTGTATGCGTACTTTATGAACAGCCGACAACTCATACTAGTACGAGCCGGCGTTAAAATGAATTGTTATTTTCATTCAAATAACATACAAGTATATGGCGGCGGATAGTTTGCAAAGTACTATCACTTAATTTTTTGCCAATCACTTGTACTTTGTGTCATTTTTTGACATCTATAAATTTTTTCTTTTTTTTTTCTTAATCTGACATAGTTGTCTTTTATATTATATTTTTGGCTCTTAAGTTTACCACCATAACTTAAATTCTTTCAATATGTGCCATTATGTTTAGTAGTTTTTGTCTTTTGTACGTTAACATATAAAATTGTAAGCATTTGTATGCGTACTTTATGAACAGCCGACAACTCATACTAGTACGAGCCGGCGTTAAAATGAATTGTTATTTTCATTCAAATAACATGCAAGTATATGGCGGCGGATAGTTTGCAAAGTACTATCACTTAATTTTTTGCCAATCACTTGTACTTTGTGTCATTTTTTGACATATATAAATTTTTTTCTTTATTTTTCTTAATCTGACATAGTTGTCGTTCATATTATATTTTTGGCTCTTAAGTTTACCACCATAACTTAAGTTTTTTCAATATGTGCCATTATGTTTAGTAGTTTTTGTCTTTTGTACGTTAACATATAAAATTGTAAGCATTTGTATGCGTACTTTATGAACAGCCGACAACTCATACTAGTACGAGCCGGCGTTAAAATGAATTGTTATTTTCATTCAAATAACATACAAGTATATGGCGGCGGATAGTTTGCAAAGTACTATCACTTAATTTTTTGCGATTCACTTGTACTTTCTGTCATTTTTTGACATAAATAAATTTTTTTCTTTTTTTTTCTTAATCTGACATAGTTGTCTTTTATATTATATTTTTGGCTCTTAAGTTTACCACCATAACTTAAGTTTTTTCAATATGTGCCATTATGTTTAGTAGTTTTTGTCTTTTGTACGTTATCATATAAAATTGTAAGCATTTGTATGCGTACTTTATGAACAGCCGACAACCCTTACTAGTACGAGCCGGCGTTAAAATGAATTGTTATTTTCATTCAAATAACATACAAGTATATGGCGGCGGATAGTTTGCAACGTACTATCACTTAATTTTTTGCCAATCACTTGTACTTTGTGTCATTTTTTGACATCTATAAATTTTTTCTTTTTTTTTTCTTAATCTGACATAGTTGTCTTTTATATTATATTTTTGGCTCTTAAGTTTACTACCATAACTTAAGTTTTTTCAATATGTGCCATTATGTTTAGTAGTTTTTGTCTTTTGTACGTTAACATATAAAATTGTAAGCATTTGTATGCTTACTTTATGAACAGCCGACAACTCATACTAGTACGAGCCGGCGTTCAAATGAATTGTTATTTTCATTCAAATAACATACAAGTATATGGTGGCGGATACTTTGCAAAGTACTATCACTTAATTTTTTGCCAATCAGTTGTACTTTGTGTCATTTTTAGACATATCTAAATTTTTTCCTTTTTTTTTCTTAATCTGACATAGTTGTCTTTTATATTATATTTTTGGCTCTTAAGTTTACCACCATAACTTAAGTTTTTTCAATATGTGCCATTATGTTTAGTAGTTTTTGTCTTTTGTACGTTAACATATAAAATTGTAAGCATTTGTATGCGTACTTTATGAACAGCCGACAACTCATACTAGTACGAGCCGGCGTTAAAATGAATTGTTATTTTCATTCGAATAACATACAAGTATGTGGCGGCGGATAGTTTGCAAAGTACTATCACTTAATTTTTTGCCAATCACTTGTACTTTGAGTCATTTTTTGACATCTATAAATTTTTTCTTTTTTTTTTCTTAATCTGACATAGTTGTCTTTTATATTATATTTTTGGCTCTTAAGTTTACCACCATAACTTAAGTTTTATCAATATGTGCCATTATGTTTAGTAGTTTTTGTCTTTTGTACGTTAACATATAAAATTGTAAGCATTTGTATGCGTACTTTATGAACAGCCGACAACTCATACTAGTACGAGCCGGCGTTAAAATGAATTGTTATTCTCATTCAAATAACATGCAAGTATATGGCGGCGGATAGTTTGCAAAGTACTATCACTTAATTTTTTGCCAATCACTTGTACTTTGTGTCATTTTTTGACATATATAAATTTTTTTCTTTGTTTTTCTTAATCTGACATAGTTGTCGTTCATATTATATTTTTGGCTCTTAAGTTTACCACCATAACTTAAGTTTTTTCAATATGTGCCATTATGTTTAGTAGTTTTTGTCTTTTGTACGTTAACATATAAAATTGTAAGCATTTGTATGCGTACTTTATGAACAGCCGACAACTCATACTAGTACGAGCCGGCGTTAAAATGAATTGTTATTTTCATTCAAATAACATACGAGTATATGGCGGCGGATAGTTTGCAAAGTACTATCACTTAATTTTTTGCCAATCAGTTGTACTTTGTGTCATTTTTTGACATCTATAAATTTTTTCCTTTTTTTTTCTTAATCTGACATAGTTGTCTTTTATATTATATTTTTGTCTCTTAAGTTCACCACCATAACTTAAGTTTTTTCAATATGTGCCATTATGTTTAGTAGTTTTTGTCTTTTGTACGTTAACATATAAAATTGTAAGCATTTGTATGCGTACTTTATGAACAGCCGACAACTCATACTAGTACGAGCCGGCGTTAAAATGAATTGTTATTTTCATTCAAATAACATACAAGTATATGGCGGTGGATAGTTTGCAAAGTACTATCACTTAATTTTCTGCCAATCAGTTGTACTTTGTGTCATTTTTTGACATATCTAAATTTTTTCCTTTTTTTTTCTTAATCTGACATAGTTGTCTTTTATATTATATTTTTGGCTCTTAAGTTTACCACCATAACTTAAGTTTTTTCAATATGTGCCATTATGTTTAGTAGTTTTTGTCTTTTGTACGTTATCATATAAAATTGTAAGCATTTGTATGCGTACTTTATGAACAGCCGACAACTCATACTAGTACGAGCCGGCGTTAAAATGAATTGTTATTTTCATTCAAATAACATACAAAAATATGGCGGCGGATAGTTTGCAAAGTACTATCACTTAATTTTTTGCCAATCACTTGTACTTTGTGTCATTTTTTGACATCTATAAATTTTTTCTTTTTTTTTTCTTAATCTGACATAGTTGTCTTTTATATTATATTTTTGGCTCTTAAGTTTACCACTATAACTCAAGTTCTTTCAATATGTGCCATTATGTTTAGTAGTTTTTGTCTTTTGTACGTTAACATATAAAATTGTAAGCATTTGTATGCGTACTTTATGAACGGCCGACAACTCATACTAGTACGAGCCGGCGTTAAAATGAATTGTTATTTTCATTCAAATAACATGCAAGTATATGGCGGCGGATAGTTTGCAAAGTACTATCACTTAATTTTTTGCCAATCACTTGTACTTTGTGTCATTTTTTGACATCTATAAATTTTTTCTTTTTTTTTTCTTAATCTGACATAGTGTTCTTTTATATTATATTTTTGGCTCTTAAGTTTACCACCATAACTTAAATTCTTTCAATATGTGCTATTATGTTTAGTAGTTTTTGTCTTTTGTACGTTAACATATAAAATTGTAAGCATTCGTATGCGTACTTTATGAACAGCCGACAACTCATACTAGTACGAGCCGGCGTTAAAATGAATTGTTATTTTCATTCAAATAACATGCAAGTATATGGCGGCGGATAGTTTGCAAAGTACTATCACTTAATTTTTTGCCAATCACTTGTACTTTGTGTCATTTTTTGACATCTATAAATTTTTTTCTTTATTTTTCTTAATCTGACATAGTTGTCGTTCATATTATATTTTTGGCTCTTAAGTTTACCACCATAACTTAAGTTTTTTCAATATGTGCCATTATGTTTAGTAGTTTTTGTCTTTTGTACGTTAACATATAAAATTGTAAGCATTTGTATGCGTACTTTATGAACAGCCGACAACTCATACTAGTACGAGCCGGCGTTAAAATGAATTGTTATTTTCATTCAAATAACATACAAGTATATGGCGGCGGATAGTTTGCAAAGTACTATCACTTAATTTTTTGCCAATCAGTTGTACTTTGTGTCATTTTTTGACATCTATAAATTTTTTCCTTTTTTTTTCTTAATCTGACATAGTTGTCTTTTATATTATATTTTTGGCTCTTAAGTTTACTACCATAACTTAAGTTTTTTCAATATGTGCCATTATGTTTAGTAGTTTTTGTCTTTTGTACGTTAACATATAAAATTGTAAGCATTTGTATGCGTGCTTTATGAACAGCCGACAACTCATACTAGTACGAGCTGGCGTTAAAATGAATTGTTATTTTCATTCAAATAACATACAAGTATATGACGGTGGATAGTTTGCAAAGTTCTATCACTTAATTTTCTGCTAATCAGTTGTACTTTGTGTCATTTTTTGACATATCTAAATTTTTTCCTTTTTTTTTCTTAATCTGACATAGTTGTCTTTTATATTATATTTTTGGCTCTTAAGTTTACCACCATAACTTAAGTTTTTTCAATATTTGCCATTATGTTTAGTAGTTTTTGTCTTTTGTACGTTAACATATAAAATTGTAAGCATTTGTATGCGTACTTTATGAACAGCCGACAACTCATACTAGTACGAGCCGGCGTTAAAATGAATTGTTATTTTCATTCGAATAACATACAAGTATGTGGCGGCGGATAGTTTGCAAAGTACTATCACTTAATTTTTTGCCAATCACTTGTACTTTGTGTCATTTTTTGACATCTATAAATTTTTTCTTTTTTTTTTCTTAATCTGACATAGTTGTCTTTTATATTATATTTTTGGCTCTTAAGTTTACCACCATAACTCAAATTCTTTCAATATGTGCCATTATGTTTAGTAGTTTATGTCTTTTGTACGTTAACATATAAAATTGTAAGCATTTGTATGCGTACTTTATGAACAGCCGACAACTCATACTAGTACGAGACGGCGTTAAAATGAATTGTTATTTTCATTCAAATAACATGCAAGTATATGGCGGCGGATAGTTTGCAGAGTACTATCACTTAATTTTTTGCCAATCACTTGTACTTTGTGTCATTTTTTGACATATATAAATTTTTTCCTTAATTTTTCTTAATCTGACATAGTTGTCTTTTATATTATATTTTTGGCTCTTAAGTTTACCACCATAACTTAAGTTTTTTCAATATGTGCCATTATGTTTAGTAGTTTTTGTCTTTTGTACGTTAACATATAAAATTGTAAGCATTTGTATGCTTACTTTATGAACAGCCGACAACTCATACTAGTACGAGCCGGCGTTCAAATGAATTGTTATTTTCATTCAAATAACATACAAGTATATGGTGGCGGATACTTTGCAAAGTACTATCACTTAATTTTTTGCCAATCAGTTGTACTTTGTGTCATTTTTTGACATATATAAATTTTTTTCTTTTTTTTTCTTAATCTGACATAGTTGTCTTTTATATTATATTTTTGGCTCTTAAGTTTACCACCATAACTTAAGTTTTTTCAATATGTGCCATTATGTTTAGTAGTTTTTGTCTTTTGTACGTTATCATATAAAATTGTCAGCATTTGTATGCGTACTTTATGAACAGCCGACAACTCATACTAGTACGAGCCGGCGTTAAAATGAATTGTTATTTTCATTCAAATAACAAACAAGTATATGGCGGCGGATAGTTTGCAAAGTACTATCACTTAATTTTTCGCCAATCACTTGTACTTTGTGTCATTTTTTGACATCTATAAATTTTTTCTTTTTTTTTTCTTAATCTGACATAGTTGTCTTTTATATTATATTTTTGGCTCTTAAGTTTACCACCATAACTTAAGTTTTTTCAATATGTGCCATTATGTTTAGTAGTTTTTGTCTTTTGTAGGTTAACATATAAAATTGTAAGCATTTGTATGCTTACTTTATGAACAGCCGACAACTCATACTAGTACGAGCCGGCGTTCAAATGAATTGTTATTTTCATTCAAATAACATACAAGTATATGGTGGCGGATACTTTGCAAAGTACTATCACTTAATTTTTTGCCAATCAGTTGTACTTTGAGTCATTTTTTGACATATATAAATTTTTTTCTTTTTTTTTCTTAATCTGACATAGTTGTCTTTTATATTATATTTTTGGCTCTTAAGTTTACCACCATAACTTAAGTTTTTTCAATATGTGCCATTATGTTTAGTAGTTTTTGTCTTTTGTACGTTATCATATAAAATTGTCAGCATTTGTATGCGTACTTTATGAACAGCCGACAACTCATACTAGTACGAGCCGGCGTTAAAATGAATTGTTATTTTCATTCAAATAACAAACAAGTATATGGCGGCGGATAGTTTGCAAAGTACTATCACTTAATTTTTTGCCAATCAGTTGTACTTTGTGTCATTTTTTGACATCTATAAATTTTTTCCTTTTTTTTTCTTAATCTGACATAGTTGTCTTTTATATTATATTTTTGTCTCTTAAGTTTACCACCATAACTTAAGTTTTTTCAATATGTGCCATTATGTTTAGTAGTTTTTGTCTTTTGTACGTTAACATATAAAATTGTAAGCATTTGTATGCGTACTTTATGAACAGCCGACAACTCATACTAGTACGAGCCGGCGTTAAAATGAATTGTTATTTTCATTCAAATAACATACAAGTATATGGCGGTGGATAGTTTGCAAAGTACTATCACTCAATTTTCTGCCAATCAGTTGTACTTTGTGTCATTTTTTGACATATCTAAATTTTTTCCTTTTTTTTTCTTAATCTGACATAGTTGTCTTTTATATTATATTTTTGGCTCTTAAGTTTACCACCATAACTTAAGTTTTTTCAATATGTGCCATTATGTTTAGTAGTTTTTGTCTTTTGTACGTTATCATATAAAATTGTAAGCATTTGTATGCGTACTTTATGAACAGCCGACAACTCATCCTAGTACGAGCCGGCGTTAAAATGAATTGTTATTTTCATTCAAATAACATACAAAAATATGGCGGCGGATAGTTTGCAAAGTACTATCACTTAATTTTTTGCCAATCACTTGTACTTTGTGTCATTTTTTGACATCTATAAATTTTTTCTTTTTTTTTTCTTAATCTGACATAGTTGTCTTTTATATTATATTTTTGGCTCTTAAGTTTACCACTATAACTCAAGTTCTTTCAATATGTGCCATTATGTTTAGTAGTTTTTGTCTTTTGTACGTTAACATATAAAATTGTAATCATTTGTATGCGTACTTTATGAACAGCCGACAACTCATACTAGTACGAGCCGGCGTTAAAATGAATTGTTATTTTCATTCAAATAACATGCAAGTATATGGCGGCGGATAGTTTGCAAAGTACTATCACTTAATTTTTTGCCAATCACTTGTACTTTGTGTCATTTTTTGACATCTATAAATTTTTTCTTTTTTTTTTCTTAATCTGACATAGTGTTCTTTTATATTATATTTTTGGCTCTTAAGTTTACCACCATAACTTAAATTCTTTCAATATGTGCCATTATGTTTAGTAGTTTTTGTCTTTTGTACGTTAACATATAAAATTGTAAGCATTTGTATGCGTACTTTATGAACAGCCGACAACTCATACTAGTACGAGCCGGCGTTAAAATGAATTGTTATTTTCATTCAAATAACATGCAAGTATATGGCGGCGGATAGTTTGCAAAGTACTATCACTTAATTTTTTGCCAATCACTTGTACTTTGTGTCATTTTTTGACATATATAAATTTTTTTCTTTATTTTTCTTAATCTGACATAGTTGTCGTTCATATTATATTTTTGGCTCTTAAGTTTACCACCATAACTTAAGTTTTTTCAATATGTGCCATTATGTTTAGTAGTTTTTGTCTTTTGTACGTTAACATATAAAATTGTAAGCATTTGTATGCGTACTTTATGAACAGCCGACAACTCATACTAGTACGAGCCGGCGTTAAAATGAATTGTTATTTTCATTCAAATAACATACAAGTATATGGCGGCGGATAGTTTGCAAAGTACTATCACTTAATTTTTTGCCAATCAGTTGTACTTTGTGTCATTTTTTGATATATATAAATTTTTTCCTTTTTTTTTCTTAATCTGACATAGTTGTCTTTTATATTATATTTTTGGCTCTTAAGTTTACCACCATAACTTAAGTTTTTTCAATATTTGCCATTATGTTTAGTAGTTTTTGTCTTTTGTACGTTAACATATAAAATTGTAAGCATTTGTATGCGTACTTTATGAACAGCCGACAACTCATACTAGTACGAGCCGGCGTTAAAATGAATTGTTATTTTCATTCGAATAACATACAAGTATGTGGCGGCGGATAGTTTGCAAAGTACTATCACTTAATTTTTTGCCAATCACTTGTACTTTGTGTCATTTTTTGACATCTATAAATTTTTTCTTTTTTTTTTCTTAATCTGACATAGTTGTCTTTTATATTATATTTTTGGCTCTTAAGTTTACCACCATAACTCAAATTCTTTCAATATGTGCCATTATGTTTAGTAGTTTATGTCTTTTGTACGTTAACATATAAAATTGTAAGCATTTGTATGCGTACTTTATGAACAGCCGACAACTCATACTAGTACGAGACGGCGTTAAAATGAATTGTTATTTTCATTCAAATAACATGCAAGTATATGGCGGCGGATAGTTTGCAGAGTACTATCACTTAATTTTTTGCCAATCACTTGTACTTTGTGTCATTTTTTGACATATATAAATTTTTTCCTTAATTTTTCTTAATCTGACATAGTTGTCTTTTATATTATATTTTTGGCTCTTAAGTTTACCACCATAACTTAAGTTTTTTCAATATGTGCCATTATGTTTAGTAGTTTTTGTCTTTTGTACGTTAACATATAAAATTGTAAGCATTTGTATGCTTACTTTATGAACAGCCGACAACTCATACTAGTACGAGCCGGCGTACAAATGAATTGTTATTTTCATTCAAATAACATACAAGTATATGGTGGCGGATACTTTGCAAAGTACTATCACTTAATTTTTTGCCAATCAGTTGTACTTTGTGTCATTTTTTGACATCTATAAATTTTTTCCTTTTTTTTTCTTAATCTGACATAGTTGTCTTTTATATTATATTTTTGTCTCTTAAGTTTACCACCATAACTTAAGTTTTTTCAATATGTGCCATTATGTTTAGTAGTTTTTGTCTTTTGTACGTTAACATATAAAATTGTAAGCATTTGTATGCGTACTTTATGAACAGCCGACAACTCATACTAGTACGAGCCGGCGTTAAAATGAATTGTTATTTTCATTCAAATAACATACAAGTATATGGCGGTGGATAGTTTGCAAAGTACTATCACTTAATTTTCTGCCAATCAGTTGTACTTTGTGTCATTTTTTGACATATCTAAATTTTTTCCTTTTTTTTTCTTAATCTGACATAGTTGTCTTTTATATTATATTTTTGGCTCTTAAGTTTACCACCATAACTTAAGTTTTTTCAATATGTGCCATTATGTTTAGTAGTTTTTGTCTTTTGTACGTTATCATATAAAATTGTAAGCATTTGTATGCGTACTTTATGAACAGCCAACAACTCATACTAGTACGAGCCGGCGTTAAAATGAATTGTTATTTTCATTCAAATAACATACAAAAATATGGCGGCGGATAGTTTGCAAAGTACTATCACTTAATTTTTTGCCAATCACTTGTACTTTGTGTCATTTTTTGACATCTATAAATTTTTTCTTTTTTTTTTCTTAATCTGACATAGTTGTCTTTTATATTATATTTTTGGCTCTTAAGTTTACCACTATAACTCAAGTTCTTTCAATATGTGCCATTATGTTTAGTAGTTTTTGTCTTTTGTACGTTAACATATAAAATTGTAATCATTTGTATGCGTACTTTATGAACAGCCGACAACTCATACTAGTACGAGCCGGCGTTAAAATGAATTGTTATTTTCATTCAAATAACATGCAAGTATATGGCGGCGGATAGTTTGCAAAGTACTATCACTTAATTTTTTGCCAATCACTTGTACTTTGTGTCATTTTTTGACATCTATAAATTTTTTCTTTTTTTTTTCTTAATCTGACATAGTGTTCTTTTATATTATATTTTTGGCTCTTAAGTTTACCACCATAACTTAAATTCTTTCAATATGTGCCATTATGTTTAGTAGTTTTTGTCTTTTGTACGTTAACATATAAAATTGTAAGCATTTGTATGCGTACTTTATGAACAGCCGACAACTCATACTAGTACGAGCCGGCGTTAAAATGAATTGTTATTTTCATTCAAATAACATGCAAGTATATGGCGGCGGATAGTTTGCAAAGTACTATCACTTAATTTTTTGCCAATCACTTGTACTTTGTGTCATTTTTTGACATATACAAATTTTTTTCTTTATTTTTCTTAATCTGACATAGTTGTCGTTCATATTATATTTTTGGCTCTTAAGATTACCACCATAACTTAAGTTTTTTCAATATGTGCCATTATGTTTAGTAGTTTTTGTCTTTTGTACGTTAACATATAAAATTGTAAGCATTTGTATGCGTACTTTATGAACAGCCGACAACTCATACTAGTACGAGCCGGCGTTAAAATGAATTGTTATTTTCATTCAAATAACATACAAGTATATGGCGGCGGATAGTTTGCAAAGTACTATCACTTAATTTTTTGCCAATCAGTTGTACTTTGTGTCATTTTTTGACATCTATAAATTTTTTCCTTTTTTCTTCTTAATCTGACATAGTTGTCTTTTATATTATATTTTTGGCTCTTAAGTTTACTACCATAACTTAAGTTTTTTCAATATGTGCCATTATGTTTAGTAGTTTTTGTCTTTTGTACGTTAACATATAAAATTGTAAGCATTTGTATGCGTACTTTATGAACAGCCGACAACTCATACTAGTACGAGCTGGCGTTAAAATGAATTGTTATTTTCATTCAAATAACATACAAGTATATGACGGTGGATAGTTTGCAAAGTTCTATCACTTAATTTTCTGCTAATCAGTTGTACTTTGTGTCATTTTTTGACATATCTAAATTTTTTCCTTTTTTTTTCTTAATCTGACATAGTTGTCTTTTATATTATATTTTTGGCTCTTAAGTTTACCACCATAACTTAAGTTTTTTCAATATTTGCCATTATGTTTAGTAGTTTTTGTCTTTTGTACGTTAACATATAAAATTGTAAGCATTTGTATGCGTACTTTATGAACAGCCGACAACTCATACTAGTACGAGCCGGCGTTAAAATGAATTGTTATTTTCATTCGAATAACATACAAGTATGTGGCGGCGGATAGTTTGCAAAGTACTATCACTTAATTTTTTGCCAATCACTTGTACTTTGTGTCATTTTTTGACATCTATAAATTTTTTCTTTTTTTTTTCTTAATCTGACATAGTTGTCTTTTATATTATATTTTTGGCTCTTAAGTTTACCACCATAACTCAAATTCTTTCAATATGTGCCAATGTTTAGTAGTTTATGTCTTTTGTACGTTAACATATAAAATTGTAAGCATTTGTATGCGTACTTTATGAACAGCCGACAACTCATACTAGTACGAGACGGCGTTAAAATGAATTGTTATTTTCATTCAAATAACATGCAAGTATATGGCGGCGGATAGTTTGCAGAGTACTATCACTTAATTTTTTGCCAATCACTTGTACTTTGTGTCATTTTTTGACATATATAAATTTTTTCCTTAATTTTTCTTAATCTGACATAGTTGTCTTTTATATTATATTTTTGGCTCTTAAGTTTACCACCATAACTTAAGTTTTTTCAATATGTGCCATTATGTTTAGTAGTTTTTGTCTTTTGTACGTTAACATATAAAATTGTAAGCATTTGTATGCTTACTTTATGAACAGCCGACAACTCATACTAGTACGAGCCGGCGTTCAAATGAATTGTTATTTTCATTCAAATAACATACAAGTATATGGTGGCGGATACTTTGCAAAGTACTATCACTTAATTTTTTGCCAATCAGTTGTACTTTGTGTCATTTTTTGACATATATAAATTTTTTTCTTTTTTTTTCTTAATCTGACATAGTTGTCTTTTATATTATATTTTTGGCTCTTAAGTTTACCACCATAACTTAAGTTTTTTCAATATGTGCCATTATGTTTAGTAGTTTTTGTCTTTTGTACGTTATCATATAAAATTCTCAGCATTTGTATGCGTACTTTATGAACAGCCGACAACTCATACTAGTACGAGCCGGCGTTAAAATGAATTGTTATTTTCATTCAAATAACAAACAAGTATATGGCGGCGGATAGTTTGCAAAGTACTATCACTTAATTTTTCGCCAATCACTTGTACTTTGTGTCATTTTTTGACATCTATAAATTTTTTCTTTTTTTTTTCTTAATCTGACATAGTTGTCTTTTATATTATATTTTTGGCTCTTAAGTTTACCACCATAACTTAAGTTTTTTCAATATGTGCCATTATGTTTAGTAGTTTTTGTCTTTTGTAGGTTAACATATAAAATTGTAAGCATTTGTATGCTTACTTTATGAACAGCCGACAACTCATACTAGTACGAGCCGGCGTTCAAATGAATTGTTATTTTCATTCAAATAACATACAAGTATATGGTGGCGGATACTTTGCAAAGTACTATCACTTAATTTTTTGCCAATCAGTTGTACTTTGTGTCATTTTTTGACATATATAAATTTTTTTCTTTTTTTTTCTTAATCTGACATAGTTGTCTTTTATATTATATTTTTGGCTCTTAAGTTTACCACCATAACTTAAGTTTTTTCAATATGTGCCATTATGTTTAGTAGATTTTGTCTTTTGTACGTTATCATATAAAATTGTCAGCATTTGTATGCGTACTTTATGAACAGCCGACAACTCATACTAGTACGAGCCGGCGTTAAAATGAATTGTTATTTTCATTCAAATAACAAACAAGTATATGGCGGCGGATAGTTTGCAAAGTACTATCACTTAATTTTTCGCCAATCACTTGTACTTTGTGTCATTTTTTGACATCTATAAATTTTTTCTTTTTTTTTTCTTAATCTGACATAGTTGTCTTTTATATTATATTTTTGGCTCTTAAGTTTACCACCATAACTTAAGTTTATTCAATATGTGCCATTATGTTTAGTAGTTTTTGTCTTTTGTAGGTTAACATATAAAATTGTAAGCATTTGTATGCTTACTTTATGAACAGACGACAACTCATACTAGTACGAGCCGGCGTTCAAATGAATTGTTATTTTCATTCAAATAACATACAAGTATATGGTGGCGGATACTTTGCAAAGTACTATCACTTAATTTTTTGCCAATCAGTTGTACTTTGTGTCATTTTTTGACATCTATAAATTTTTTCTTATTTTTTTCTTAATCTGACATAGTTGTCTTTTATATTATATTTTTGGCTCTTAAGTTTACCACCATAACTTAAATTCTTTCAATATGTGCCATTATGTTTAGTAGTTTTTGTCTTTTGTACGTTAACATATAAAATTGTAAGCATTTGTATGCGTACTTTATGAACAGCCGACAACTCATACTAGTACGAGCCGGCGTTAAAATGAATTGTTATTTTCATTCAAATAACATGCAAGTATATGGCGGCGGATAGTTTGCAAAGTACTATCACTTAATTTTTTGCCAACCACTTGTACTTTGTGTCATTTTTTGACATCTATAAATTTTTTCTTTTTTTTTTCTTAATCTGACATAGTTGTCTTTTATATTATATTTTTGGCTCTTAAGTTTACCACTATAACTTAAGTTCTTTCAATATGTGCCATTATGTTTAGTAGGTTTTGTCTTTTGTACGTTAACATATAAAATTGTAAGCATTTGTATGCGTACTTTATGAACAGCCGACAACTCATACTAGTACGAGCCGGCGTTAAAATGAATTGTTATTTTCATTCAAATAACATGCAAGTATATGGCGGCGGATAGTTTGCAAAGTACTATCACTTAATTTTTTGCCAATCACTTGTACTTTGTGTCATTTTTTGACATATATAAATTTTTTCCTTTATTTTTCTTAATCTGACATAGTTGTCTTTCATATTATATTTTTGGCTCTTAAGTTTACCACCATAACTTAAGTTTTTTCAATATGTGCCATTATGTTTAGTAGTTTTTGTCTTTTGTACGTTAACATATAAAATTGTAAGCATTTGTATGCTTACTTTATGAACAGCCGACAACTCATACTAGTACGAGCCGGCGTTAAAATGAATTGTTATTTTCATTCAAATAACATACAAGTATATGGTGGCGGATACTTTGCAAAGTACTATCACTTAATTTTTTGCCAATCAGTTGTACTTTGTGTCATTTTTTGACATATATAAATTTTTTTCTTTGTTTTTCTTAATCTGACATAGTTGTCGTTCATATTATATTTTTGGCTCTTAAGTTTACCACCATAACTTAAGTTTTTTCAATATGTGCCATTATGTTTAGTAGTTTTTGTCTTTTGTACGTTAACATATAAAATTGTAAGCATTTGTATGCGTACTTTATGAACAGCCGACAACTCATACTAGTACGAGCCGGCGTTAAAATGAATTGTTATTTTCATTCAAATAACATACGAGTATATGGCGGCGGATAGTTTGCAAAGTACTATCACTTAATTTTTTGCCAATCAGTTGTACTTTGTGTCATTTTTTGACATCTATAAATTTTTTCCTTTTTTTTTCTTAATCTGACATAGTTGTCTTTTATATTATATTTTTGTCTCTTAAGTTTACCACCATAACTTAAGTTTTTTCAATATGTGCCATTATGTTTAGTAGTGTTTGTCTTTTGTACGTTAACATATAAAATTGTAAGCATTTGTATGCTTACTTTATGAACAGCCGACAACTCATACTAGTACGAGCCGGCGTTCAAATGAATTGTTATTTTCATTCAAATAACATACAAGTATATGGTGGCGGATACTTTGCAAAGTACTATCACTTAATTTTTTGCCAATCAGTTGTACTTTGTGTCATTTTTTGACATATATAAATTTTTTCCTTTTTTTTTCTTAATCTGACATAGTTGTTTTTCATATTATATTTTTGGCTGTCAAGTTTACCACCATAACTTAAGTTTTTTCGATATGTGCCATTATGTTTAGTAGTTTTTGTCTTTTGTACGTTAACATATAAAATTGTGAGCATTTGTATGCGTACTTTATGAACAGCCGACAACTCATACTAGTACGAGCCGGCGTTAAAATGAATTGTTATTTTCATTCAAATAACATACAAGTATATGGCGGCGGATAGTTTGCAAAGTACTATCACTTAATTTTTTGCCAATCACTTGTACTTTGTGTCATTTTTTGACATCTATAAATTTTTTCTTATTTTTTTCTTAATCTGACATAGTTGTCTTTTATATTATATTTTTGGCTCTTAAGTTTACCACCATAACTTAAATTCTTTCAATATGTGCCATTATGTTTAGTAGTTTTTGTCTTTTGTACGTTAACATATAAAATTGTAAGCATTTGTATGCGTACTTTATGAACAGCCGACAACTCATACTAGTACGAGCCGGCGTTAAAATGAATTGTTATTTTCATTCAAATAACATGCAAGTATATAGCGGCGGATAGTTTGCAAAGTACTATCACTTAATTTTTTGCCAACCACTTGTACTTTGTGTCATTTTTTGACATCTATAAATTTTTTCTTTTTTTTTTCTTAATCTGACATAGTTGTCTTTTATATTATATTTTTGGCTCTTAAGTTTACCACTATAACTTAAGTTCTTTCAATATGTGCCATTATGTTTAGTAGTTTTTGTCTTTTGTACGTTAACATATAAAATTGTAAGCATTTGTATGCGTACTTTATGAACAGCCGACAACTCATACTAGTACAAGCCGGCGTTAAAATGAATTGTTATTTTCATTCAAATAACATGCAAGTATATGGCGGCGGATAGTTTGCAAAGTACTATCACTTAATTTTTTGCCAATCACTTGTACTTTGTGTCATTTTTTGACATATATAAATTTTTTCCTTTATTTTTCTTAATCTGACATAGTTGTCTTTCATATTATATTTTTGGCTCTTAAGTTTACCACCATAACTTAAGTTTTTTCAATATGTGCCATTATGTTTAGTAGTTTTTGTCTTTTGTACGTTAACATATAAAATTGTAAGCATTTGTATGCTTACTTTATGAACAGCCGACAACTCATACTAGTACGAGCCGGCGTTCAAATGAATTGTTATTTTCATTCAAATAACATACAAGTATATGGTGGCGGATACTTTGCAAAGTACTATCACTTAATTTTTTGCCAATCAGTTGTACTTTGTGTCATTTTTTGACATGTATAAATTTTTTTCTTTTTTTTTCTTAATCTGACATAGTTGTCTTTTATATTATATTTTTGGCTCTTAAGTTTACCACCATAACTTAAGTTTTTTCAATATGTGCCATTATGTTTAGTAGTTTTTGTCTTTTGTACGTTATCATATAAAATTGTAAGCATTTGTATGCGTACTTTATGAACAGCCGACAACTCATACTAGTACGAGCCGGCGTTAAAATGAATTGTTATTTTCATTCAAATAACATACAAGTATATGGCGGCGGATAGTTTGCAAAGTACTATCACTTAATTTTTTGCCAATCAGTTGTACTTTGTGTCATTTTTTGACATATATAAATTTTTTCCTTTTTTTTTCTTAATCTGACATAGTTGTCTTTTATATTATATTTTTGGCTCTTAAGTTTACCACCATAACTTAAGTTTTTTCAATATGTGCCATTATGTTTAGTAGTTTTTGTCTTTTGTACGTTAACATATAAAATTGTAAGCATTTGTTTGCGTACTTTATGAACAGCCGACAACTCATACTAGTACGAGCCGGCGTTAAAATGAATTGTTATTTTCATTCAAATAACATACAAGTATATGGCGGCGGATAGTTTGCAAAGTACTATCACTTAATTTTTCGCCAATCACTTGTACTTTGTGTCATTTTTTGACATCTATAAATTTTTTCTTTTTTTTTTCTTAATCTGACATAGTTGTCTTTTATATTATATTTTTGGCTCTTAAGTTTACCATCATAACTTAAATTCTTTCAATATGTGCCATTATGTTTAGTAGTTTTTGTCTTTTGTACGTTAACATATAAAATTGTAAGCATTTGTATGCGTACTTTATGAACAGCCGACAACTCATACTAGTACGAGCTGGCGTTAAAATGAATTGTTATTTTCATTCAAATAACATACAAGTATATGGCGGTGGATAGTTTGCAAAGTACTATCACTTAATTTTCTGCTAATCAGTTGTACTTTGTGTCATTTTTTGACATATCTAAATTTTTTCCTTTTTTTTTCTTAATCTGACATAGTTGTCTTTTATATTATATTTTTGGCTCTTAAGTTTACCACCATAACTTAAGTTTTTTCAATATTTGCCATTATGTTTAGTAGTTTTTGTCTTTTGTACGTTAACATATAAAATTGTAAGCATTTGTATGCGTACTTTATGAACAGCCGACAACTCATACTAGTACGAGCCGGCGTTAAAATGAATTGTTATTTTCATTCGAATAACATACAAGTATGTGGCGGCGGATAGTTTGCAAAGTACTATCACTTAATTTTTTGCCAATCACTTGTACTTTGTGTCATTTTTTGACATATATAAATTTTTTCCTTTATTTTTCTTAATCTGACATAGTTGTCTTTTATATTATATTTTTGGCTCTTAAGTTTACCACCATAACTTAAGTTTTTTCAATATGTGCCATTATGTTTAGTAGTTTTTGTCTTTTGTACGTTAACATATAAAATTGTAAGCATTTGTATGCTTACTTTATGAACAGCCGACAACTCATACTAGTACGAGCCGGCGTTCAAATGAATTGTTATTTTCATTTAAATAACATACAAGTATATGGTGGCGGATACTTTGCAAAGTACTATCACTTAATTTTTTGCCAATCAGTTGTACTTTGTGTCATTTTTTGACATATATAAATTTTTTTCTTTTTTTTTCTTAATCTGACATAGTTGTCTTTTATATTATATTTTTGGCTCTTAAGTTTACCACCATAACTTAAGTTTTTTCAATATGTGCCATTATGTTTAGTAGTTTTTGTCTTTTGTACGTTATCATATAAAATTGTAAGCATTTGTATGCGTACTTTATGAACAGCCGACAACTCATACTAGTACGAGCCGGCGTTAAAATGAATTGTTATTTTCATTCAAATAACATACAAGTATATGGCGGCGGATAGTTTGCAAAGTACTATCACTTAATTTTTCGCCAATCACTTGTACTTTGTGTCATTTTTTGACATCTATAAATTTTTTCTTTTTTTTTTCTTAATCTGACATAGTTGTCTTTTATATTATATTTTTGGCTCTTAAGTTTACCACCATAACTTAAGTTTTTTCAATATGTGCCATTATGTTTAGTAGTTTTTGTCTTTTGTAGGTTAACATATAAAATTGTAAGCATTTGTATGCTTACTTTATGAACAGCCGACAACTCATACTAGTACGAGCCGGCGTTCAAATGAATTGTTATTTTCATTCAAATAACATACAAGTATATGGTGGCGGATACTTTGCAAAGTACTATCACTTAATTTTTTGCCAATCAGTTGTACTTTGTGTCATTTTTTGACATATATAAATTTTTTCCTTTTTTTTTCTTAATCTGACATAGTTGTTTTTTATATTATATTTTTGGCTCTTAAGTTTACCACCATAACTTAAGTTTTTTCAACATGTGCCATTATGTTTAGTAGTTTTCGTCTTTTGTACGTTAACATATAAAATTGTAAGCATTTGTATGCGTACTTTATGAACAGCCGACAACTCATACTAGTACGAGCCGAGGTTAAAATGAATTGTTATTTTCAATCAAATAACATACAAGTATATGGCGGCGGATAGTTTGCAAAGTACTATCACTCAATTTTTTGCCAATCAGTTGTACTTTGTGTCATTTTTTGACATCTATAAATTTTTTCCTTTATTTTTCTTAATCTGACATAGTTGTCTTTTATATTATATTTTTGGCTCTTAAGTTTACCACCATAACTTTTTTCAATATGTGCCATTATGTTTAGTAGTGTTTGTCTTTTGTACGTTAACATATAAAATTGTAAGCATTTGTATGCTTACTTTATGAACAGCCGACAACTCATACTAGTACGAGCCGGCGTTCAAATGAATTGTTATTTTCATTCAAATAACATACAAGTATATGGTGGCGGATACTTTGCAAAGTACTATCACTTAATTTTTTGCCAATCAGTTGTACTTTGTGTCATTTTTTGACATATATAAATTTTTTCCTTTTTTTTTCTTAATCTGACATAGTTGTTTTTCATATTATATTTTTGGCTGTCAAGTTTACCACTATAACTTAAGTTTTTTCGATATGTGCCATTATGTTTAGTAGTTTTTGTCTTTTGTACGTTAACATATAAAATTGTGAGCATTTGTATGCGTACTTTATGAACAGCCGACAACTCATACTAGTACGAGCCGGCGTTAAAATGAATTGTTATTTTCATTCAAATAACATACAAGTATATGGCGGCGGATAGTTTGCAAAGTACTATCACTTAATTTTTTGCCAATCACTTGTACTTTGTGTCATTTTTTGACATCTATAAATTTTTTCTTTTTTTTTTCTTAATCTGACATAGTTGTCTTTTATATTATATTTTTGGCTCTTAAGTTTACCACCATAACTTAAGTTTTTTCAATATGTGCCATTATGTTTAGTAGTTTTTGTCTTTTGTACGTTAACATAGAAAATTGTAAGCATTTGTATGCGTACTTTATGAACAGCCGACAACTCATACTAGTACGAGCCGGCGTTAAAATGAATTGTTATTTTCATTCAAATAACATACAAGTATATGGCGGCGGATAGTTTGCAAAGTACTATCACTTAATTTTTTGCCAATCACTTGTACTTTGTGTCATTTTTTGACATCTATAAATTTTTTCTTTTTTTTTTCTTAATCTGACATAGTTGTCTTTTATATTATATTTTTGGCTCTTAAGTTTACCACCATAACTTAAATTCTTTCAATATGTGCCATTATGTTTAGTAGTTTTTGTCTTTTGTACGTTAACATATAAAATTGTAAGCATTTGTATGCGTACTTTATGAACAGCCGACAACTCATACTAGTACGAGCCGGCGTTAAAATGAATTGTTATTTTCATTCAAATAACATGCAAGTATATGGCGGCGGATAGTTTGCAAAGTACTATCACTTAATTTTTTGCCAATCACTTGTACTTTGTGTCATTTTTTGACATATATAAATTTTTTTCTTTTTTTTTCTTAATCTGACATAGTTGTCTTTTATATTATATTTTTGGCTCTTAAGTTTACCACCATAACTTAAGTTTTTTCAATATGTGCCATTATGTTTAGTAGTTTTTGTCTTTTGTACGTTATCATATAAAATTGTCAGCATTTGTATGCGTACTTTATGAACAGCCGACAACTCATACTAGTACGAGCCGGCGTTAAAATGAATTGTTATTTTCATTCAAATAACAAACAAGTATATGGCGGCGGATAGTTTGCAAAGTACTATCACTTAATTTTTCGCCAATCACTTGTACTTTGTGTCATTTTTTGACATCTATAAATTTTTTCTTTTTTTTTTCTTAATCTGACATAGTTGTCTTTTATATTATATTTTTGGCTCTTAAGTTTACCACCATAACTTAAGTTTTTTCAATATGTGCAATTATGTTTAGTAGTTTTTGTCTTTTGTAGGTTAACATATAAAATTGTAAGCATTTGTATGCTTACTTTATGAACAGCCGACAACTCATACTAGTACGAGCCGGCGTTCAAATGAATTGTTATTTTCATTCAAATAACATACAAGTATATGGTGGCGGATACTTTGCAAAGTACTATCACTTAATTTTTTGCCAATCAGTTGTACTTTGTGTCATTTTTTGACATATATAAATTTTTTCCTTTTTTTTTCTTAATCTGACATAGTTGTTTTTTATATTATATTTTTGGCTCTTAAGTTTACCACCATAACTTAAGTTTTTTCAATATGTGCCATTATGTTTAGTAGTTTTTGTCTTTTGTACGTTAACATATAAAATTGTAAGCATTTGTATGCGTACTTTATGAACAGCCGACAACTCATACTAGTACGAGCCGAGGTTAAAATGAATTGTTATTTTCAATCAAATAACATACAAGTATATGGCGGCGGATAGTTTGCAAAGTACTATCACTTAATTTTTCGCCAATCAGTTGTACTTTGTGTCATTTTTTGACATCTATAAATTTTTTCCTTTATTTTTCTTAATCTGACATAGTTGTCTTTTATATTATATTTTTGGCTCTTAAGTTTACCACCATAACTTAAGTTTTTTCAATATGTGCCATTATGTTTAGTAGTGTTTGTCTTTTGTACGTTAACATATAAAATTGTAAGCATTTGTATGCTTACTTTATGAACAGCCGACAACTCATACTAGTACGAGCCGGCGTTCAAATGAATTGTTATTTTCATTCAAATAACATACAAGTATATGGTGGCGGATACTTTGCAAAGTACTATCACTTAATTTTTTGCCAATCAGTTGTACTTTGTGTCATTTTTTGACATATATAAATTTTTTCCTTTTTTTTTCTTAATCTGACATAGTTGTTTTTCATATTATATTTTTGGCTGTCAAGTTTACCACCATAACTTAAGTTTTTTCGATATGTGCCATTATGTTTAGTAGTTTTTGTCTTTTGTACGTTAACATATAAAATTGTGAGCATTTGTATGCGTACTTTATGAACAGCCGACAACTCATACTAGTACGAGCCGGCGTTAAAATGAATTGTTATTTTCATTCAAATAACATACAAGTATATGGCGGCGGATAGTTTGCAAAGTACTATCACTTAATTTTTTGCCAACCACTTGTACTTTGTGTCATCTTTTGACATCTATAAATTTTTTCTTTTTTTTTTCTTAATCTGACATAGTTGTCTTTTATATTATATTTTTGGCTCTTAAGTTTACCACCATAACTTTTTTCAATATGTGCCATTATGTTTAGTAGTGTTTGTCTTTTGTACGTTAACATATAAAATTGTAAGCATTTGTATGCTTACTTTATGAACAGCCGACAACTCATACTAGTACGAGCCGGCGTTCAAATGAATTGTTATTTTCATTCAAATAACATGCAAGTATATGGCGGCGGATAGTTTGCAAAGTACTATCACTTAATTTTTTGCCAATCACTTGTACTTTGTGTCATTTTTTGACATATATAAATTTTTTCCTTTATTTTTCTTAATCTGACATAGTTGTCTTTCATATTATATTTTTGGCTCTTAAGTTTACCACCATAACTTAAGTTTTTTCAATATGTGCCATTATGTTTAGTAGTTTTTGTCTTTTGTACGTTAACATATAAAATTGTAAGCATTTGTATGCTTACTTTATGAACAGCCGACAACTCATACTAGTACGAGCCGGCGTTCAAATGAATTGTTATTTTCATTCAAATAACATACAAGTATATGGTGGCGGATACTTTGCAAAGTACTATCACTTAATTTTTTGCCAATCAGTTGTACTTTGTGTCATTTTTTGACATGTATAAATTTTTTTCTTTTTTTTTCTTAATCTGACATAGTTGTCTTTTATATTATATTTTTGGCTCTTAAGTTTACCACAATAACTTAAGTTTTTTCAATATGTGCCATTATGTTTAGTAGTTTTTGTCTTTTGTACGTTATCATATAAAATTGTAAGCATTTGTATGCGTACTTTATGAACAGCCGACAACTCATACTAGTACGAGCCGGCGTTAAAATGAATTGTTATTTTCATTCAAATAACATACAAGTATATGGCGGCGGATAGTTTGCAAAGTACTATCACTTAATTTTTTGCCAATCAGTTGTACTTTGTGTCATTTTTTGACATATATAAATTTTTTCCTTTTTTTTTCTTAATCTGACATAGTTGTCTTTTATATTATATTTTTGGCTCTTAAGTTTACCACCATAACTTAAGTTTTTTCAATATGTGCCATTATGTTTAGTAGTTTTTGTCTTTTGTACGTTAACATATAAAATTGTAAGCATTTGTATGCGTACTTTATGAACAGCCGACAACTCATACTAGTACGAGCCGGCGTTAAAATGAATTGTTATTTTCATTCAAATATCATACAAGTATATGGCGGCGGATAGTTTGCAAAGTACTATCACTTAATTTTTTGCCAATCACTTGTACTTTGTGTCATTTTTTGACATCTATAAATTTTTTCTTTTTTTTTTCTTAATCTGACATAGTTGTCTTTTATATTATATTTTTGGCTCTTAAGTTTACCATCATAACTTAAATTCTTTCAATATGTGCCATTATGTTTAGTAGTTTTTGTCTTTTGTACGTTAACATATAAAATTGTAAGCATTTGTATGCGTACTTTATGAACAGCCGACAACTCATACTAGTACGAGCTGGCGTTAAAATGAATTGTTATTTTCATTCAAATAACATACAAGTATATGGCGGTGGATAGTTTGCAAAGTACTATCACTTAATTTTCTGCTAATCAGTTGTACTTTGTGTCATTTTTTGACATATCTAAATTTTTTCCTTTTTTTTTCTTAATCTGACATAGTTGTCTTTTATATTATATTTTTGGCTCTTAAGTTTACCACCATAACTTAAGTTTTTTCAATATTTGCCATTATGTTTAGTAGTTTTTGTCTTTTGTACGTTAACATATAAAATTGTAAGCATTTGTATGCGTACTTTATGAACAGCCGACAACTCATACTAGTACGAGCCGGCGTTAGAATGAATTGTTATTTTCATTCAAATAACATACAAGTATATGGCGGCGGATAGTTTGCAAAGTACTATCACTTAATTTTTTGCCAATCACTTGTACTTTGTGTCATTTTTTGACATCTATAAATTTTTTCTTTTTTTTTTTCTTAATCTGACATAGTTGTCTTTTATATTATATTTTTGGCTCTTAAGTTTACCACCATAACTTAAGTTTTTTCAATATGTGCCATTATGTTTAGTAGTTTTTGTCTTTTGTACGTTAACATATAAAATTGTAAGCATTTGTATGCTTACTTTATGAACAGCCGACAACTCATACTAGTACGAGCCGGCGTTCAAATGAATTGTTATTTTCATTCGAATAACATACAAGTATATGGTGGCGGATACTTTGCAAAGTACTATCACTTAATTTTTTGCCAATCAGTTGTACTTTGTGTCATTTTTTGACATATATAAATTTTTTTCTTTTTTTTTCTTAATCTGACATAGTTGTCTTTTATATTATATTTTTGGCTCTTAAGTTTACCACCATAACTTAAGTTTTTTCAATATGTGCCATTATGTTTAGTAGTTTTTGTCTTTTGTACGTTATCATATAAAATTGTAAGCATTTGTATGCGTACTTTATGAACAGCCGACAACTCATACTAGTACGAGCCGGCGTTAAAATGAATTGTTATTTTCATTCAAATAACATACAAGTATATGGCGGCGGATAGTTTGCAAAGTACTATCACTTAATTTTTCGCCAATCACTTGTACTTTGTGTCATTTTTTGACATCTATAAATTTTTTCTTTTTTTTTTCTTAATCTGACATAGTTGTCTTTTATATTATATTTTTGGCTCTTAAGTTTACCACCATAACTTAAGTTTTTTCAATATGTGTTATTATGTTTAGTAGTTTTTGTCTTTTGTAGGTTAACATATAAAATTGTAAGCATTTGTATGCTTACTTTATGAACAGCCGACAACTCATACTAGTACGAGCCGGCGTTCAAATGAATTGTTATTTTCATTCAAATAACATACAAGTATATGGTGGCGGATACTTTGCAAAGTACTATCACTTAATTTTTTGCCAATCAGTTGTACTTTGTGTCATTTTTTGACATATATAAATTTTTTCCTTTTTTTTTCTTAATCTGACATAGTTGTTTTTTATATTATATTTTTGGCTCTTAAGTTTACCACCATAACTTAAGTTTTTTCAATATGTGCCATTATGTTTAGTAGTTTTTGTCTTTTGTACGTTAACATATAAAATTGTAAGCATTTGTATGCGTACTTTATGAACAGCCGACAACTCATACTAGTACGAGCCGAGGTTAAAATGAATTGTTATTTTCAATCAAATAACATACAAGTATATGGCGGCGGATAGTTTGCAAAGTACTATCACTTAATTTTTTGCCAATCAGTTGTACTTTGTGTCATTTTTTGACATCTATAAATTTTTTCCTTTATTTTTCTTAATCTGACATAGTTGTCTTTTATATTATATTTTTGGCTCTTAAGTTTACCACCATAACTTAAGTTTTTTCAATATGTGCCATTATGTTTAGTAGTTTTTGTCTTTTGTACGTTATCATATAAAATTGTCAGCATTTGTATGCGTACTTTATGAACAGCCGACAACTCATACTAGTACGAGCCGGCGTTAAAATGAATTGTTATTTTCATTCAAATAACAAACAAGTATATGGCGGCGAATAGTTTGCAAAGTACTATCACTTAATTTTTCGCCAATCACTTGTACTTTGTGTCATTTTTTGACATCTATAAATTTTTTCTTTTTTTTTTCTTAATCTGACATAGTTGTCTTTTATATTATATTTTTGGCTCTTAAGTTTACCACCATAACTTAAGTTTTTTCAATATGTGCCATTATGTTTAGTAGTTTTTGTCTTTTGTAGGTTAACATATAAAATTGTAAGCATTTGTATGCTTACTTTATGAACAGCCGACAACTCATACTAGTACGAGCCGGCGTTCAAATGAATTGTTATTTTCATTCAAATAACATACAAGTATATGGTGGCGGATACTTTGCAAAGTACTATCACTTAATTTTTTGCCAATCAGTTGTACTTTGTGTCATTTTTTGACATATATAAATTTTTTCCTTTTTTTTTCTTAATCTGACATAGTTGTTTTTTATATTATATTTTTGGCTCTTAAGTTTACCACCATAACTTAAGTTTTTTCAATATGTGCCATTATGTTTAGTAGTTTTTGTCTTTTGTACGTTAACATATAAAATTGTAAGCATTTGTATGCGTACTTTATGAACAGCCGACAACTCATACTAGTACGAGCCGAGGTTAAAATGAATTGTTATTTTCAATCAAATAACATACAAGTATATGGCGGCGGATAGTTTGCAAAGTACTATCACTTAATTTTTCGCCAATCAGTTGTACTTTGTGTCATTTTTTGACATCTATAAATTTTTTCCTTTATTTTTCTTAATCTGACATAGTTGTCTTTTATATTATATTTTTGGCTCTTAAGTTTACCACCATAACTTAAGTTTTTTCAATATGTGCCATTATGTTTAGTAGTGTTTGTCTTTTGTACGTTAACATATAAAATTGTAAGCATTTGTATGCTTACTTTATGAACAGCCGACAACTCATACTAGTACGAGCCGGCGTTCAAATGAATTGTTATTTTCATTCAAATAACATACAAGTATATGGTGGCGGATACTTTGCAAAGTACTATCACTTAATTTTTTGCCAATCAGTTGTACTTTGTGTCATTTTTTGACATATATAAATTTTTTCCTTTTTTTTTCTTAATCTGACATAGTTGTTTTTCATATTATATTTTTGGCTGTCAAGTTTACCACCATAACTTAAGTTTTTTCGATATGTGCCATTATGTTTAGTAGTTTTTGTCTTTTGTACGTTAACATATAAAATTGTGAGCATTTGTATGCGTACTTTATGAACAGCCGACAACTCATACTAGTACGAGCCGGCGTTAAAATGAATTGTTATTTTCATTCAAATAACATACAAGTATATGGCGGCGGATAGTTTGCAAAGTACTATCACTTAATTTTTTGCCAATCACTTGTACTTTGTGTCATTTTTTGACATCTATAAATTTTTTCTTTTTTTTTTCTTAATCTGACATAGTTGTCTTTTATATTATATTTTTGGCTCTTAAGTTTACCACCATAACTTAAATTCTTTCAATATGTGCCATTATGTTTAGTAGTTTTTGTCTTTTGTACGTTAACATATAAAATTGTAAGCATTTGTATGCGTACTTTATGAACAGCCGACAACTCATACTAGTACGAGCCGGCGTTAAAATGAATTGTTATTTTCATTCAAATAACATGCAAGTATATGGCGGCGGATAGTTTGCAAAGTACTATCACTTAATTTTTTGCCAACCACTTGTACTTTGTGTCATCTTTTGACATCTATAAATTTTTCCTTTTTTTTTTCTTAATCTGACATAGTTGTCTTTTATATTATATTTTTGGCTCTTAAGTTTACCACCATAACTTTTTTCAATATGTGCCATTATGTTTAGTAGTGTTTGTCTTTTGTACGTTAACATATAAAATTGTAAGCATTTGTATGCTTACTTTATGAACAGCCGACAACTCATACTAGTACGAGCCGGCGTTCAAATGAATTGTTATTTTCATTCAAATAACATGCAAGTATATGGCGGCGGATAGTTTGCAAAGTACTATCACTTAATTTTTTGCCAATCACTTGTACTTTGTGTCATTTTTTGACATATATAAATTTTTTCCTTTATTTTTCTTAATCTGACATAGTTGTCTTTCATATTATATTTTTGGCTCTTAAGTTTACCACCATAACTTAAGTTTTTTTAATATGTGCCATTATGTTTAGTAGTTTTTGTCTTTTGTACGTTAACATATAAAATTGTAAGCATTTGTATGCTTACTTTATGAACAGCCGACAACTCATACTAGTACGAGCCGGCGTTCAAATGAATTGTTATTTTCATTCAAATAACATACAAGTATATGGTGGCGGATACTTTGCAAAGTACTATCACTTAATTTTTTGCCAATCAGTTGTACTTTGTGTCATTTTTTGACATGTATAAATTTTTTTCTTTTTTTTTCTTAATCTGACATAGTTGTCTTTTATATTATATTTTTGGCTCTTAAGTTTACCACCATAACTTAAGTTTTTTCAATATGTGCCATTATGTTTAGTAGTTTTTGTCTTTTGTACGTTATCATATAAAATTGTAAGCATTTGTATGCGTACTTTATGAACAGCCGACAACTCATACTAGTACGAGCCGGCGTTAAAATGAATTGTTATTTTCATTCAAATAACATACAAGTATATGGCGGCGGATAGTTTGCAAAGTACTATCACTTAATTTTTTGCCAATCAGTTGTACTTTGTGTCATTTTTTGACATATATAAATTTTTTCCTTTTTTTTTCTTAATCTGACATAGTTGTCTTTTATATTATATTTTTGGCTCTTAAGTTTACCACCATAACTTAAGTTTTTTCAATATGTGCCATTATGTTTAGTAGTTTTTGTCTTTTGTACGTTAACATATAAAATTGTAAGCATTTGTATGCGTACTTTATGAACAGCCGACAACTCATACTAGTACGAGCCGGCGTTAAAATGAATTGTTATTTTCATTCAAATAACATACAAGTATATGGCGGCGGATAGTTTGCAAAGTACTATCACTTAAATTTTTGCCAATCACTTGTACTTTGTGTCATTTTTTGACATCTATAAATTTTTTCTTTTTTTTTTGTTAATCTGACATAGTTGTCTTTTATATTATATTTTTGGCTCTTAAGTTTACCATCATAACTTAAATTCTTTCAATATGTGCCATTATGTTTAGTAGTTTTTGTCTTTTGTACGTTAACATATAAAATTGTAAGCATTTGTATGCGTACTTTATGAACAGCCGACAACTCATACTAGTACGAGCTGGCGTTAAAATGAATTGTTATTTTCATTCAAATAACATACAAGTATATGGCGGTGGATAGTTTGCAAAGTACTATCACTTAATTTTCTGCTAATCAGTTGTACTTTGTGTCATTTTTTGACATATCTAAATTTTTTCCTTTTTTTTTCTTAATCTGACATAGTTGTCTTTTATATTATATTTTTGGCTCTTAAGTTTACCACCATAACTTAAGTTTTTTCAATATTTGCCATTATGTTTAGTAGTTTTTGTCTTTTGTACGTTAACATATAAAATTGTAAGCATTTGTATGCGTACTTTATGAACAGCCGACAACTCATACTAGTACGAGCCGGCGTTAAAATGAATTGTTATTTTCATTCAAATAACATACAAGTATATGGCGGCGGATAGTTTGCAAAGTACTATCACTTAATTTTTTGCCAATCACTTGTACTTTGTGTCATTTTTTGACATCTATAAATTTTTTCTTTTTTTTTTTCTTAATCTGACATAGTTGACTTTTATATTATATTTTTGGCTCTTAAGTTTACCACCATAACTTAAGTTTTTTCAATATGTGCCATTATGTTTAGTAGTTTTTGTCTTTTGTACGTTAACATATAAAATTGTAAGCATTTGTATGCTTACTTTATGAACAGCCGACAACTCATACTAGTACGAGCCGGCGTTCAAATGAATTGTTATTTTCATTCGAATAACATACAAGTATATGGTGGCGGATACTTTGCAAAGTACTATCACTTAATTTTTTGCCAATCAGTTGTACTTTGTGTCATTTTTTGACATATATAAATTTTTTTCTTTTTTTTTCTTAATCTGACATAGTTGTCTTTTATATTATATTTTTGGCTCTTAAGTTTACCACCATAACTTAAGTTTTTTCAATATGTGCCATTATGTTTAGTAGTTTTTGTCTTTTGTACGTTATCATATAAAATTGTAAGCATTTGTATGCGTACTTTATGAACAGCCGACAACTCATACTAGTACGAGCCGGCGTTAAAATGAATTGTTATTTTCATTCAAATAACATACAAGTATATGGCGGCGGATAGTTTGCAAAGTACTATCACTTAATTTTTCGCCAATCACTTGTACTTTGTGTCATTTTTTGACATCTATAAATTTTTTCTTTTTTTTTTCTTAATCTGACATAGTTGTCTTTTATATTATATTTTTGGCTCTTAAGTTTACCACCATAACTTAAGTTTTTTCAATATGTGCCATTATGTTTAGTAGTTTTTGTCTTTTGTAGGTTAACATATAAAATTGTAAGCATTTGTATGCTTACTTTATGAACAGCCGACAACTCATACTAGTACGAGCCGGCGTTCAAATGAATTGTTATTTTCATTCAAATAACATACAAGTATATGGTGGCGGATACTTTGCAAAGTACTATCACTTAATTTTTTGCCAATCAGTTGTACTTTGTGTCATTTTTTGACATATATAAATTTTTTCCTTTTTTTTTCTTAATCTGACAAAGTTGTTTTTTATATTATATTTTTGGCTCTTAAGTTTACCACCATAACTTAAGTTTTTTCAATATGTGCCATTATGTTTAGTAGTTTTTGTCTTTTGTACGTTAACATATAAAATTGTAAGCATTTGTATGCGTACTTTATGAACAGCCGACAACTCATACTAGTACGAGCCGAGGTTAAAATGAATTGTTATTTTCAATCAAATAACATACAAGTATATGGCGGCGGATAGTTTGCAAAGTACTATCACTTAATTTTTTGCCAATCAGTTGTACTTTGTGTCATTTTTTGACATCTATAAATTTTTTCCTTTATTTTTCTTAATCTGACATAGTTGTCTTTTATATTATATTTTTGGCTCTTAAGTTTACCACCATAACTTTTTTCAATATGTGCCATTATGTTTAGTAGTGTTTGTCTTTTGTACGTTAACATATAAAATTGTAAGCATTTGTATGCTTACTTTATGAACAGCCGACAACTCATACTAGTACGAGCCGGCGTTCAAATGAATTGTTATTTTCATTCAAATAACATACAAGTATATGGTGGCGGATACTTTGCAAAGTACTATCACTTAATTTTTTGCCAATCAGTTGTACTTTGTGTCATTTTTTGACATATATAAATTTTTTCCTTTTTTTTTCTTAATCTGACATAGTTGTTTTTCATATTATATTTTTGGCTGTCAAGTTTACCACTATAACTTAAGTTTTTTCGATATGTGCCATTATGTTTAGTAGTTTTTGTCTTTTGTACGTTAACATATAAAATTGTGAGCATTTGTATGCGTACTTTATGAACAGCCGACAACTCCTACTAGTACGAGCCGGCGTTAAAATGAATTGTTATTTTCATTCAAATAACATACAAGTATATGGCGGCGGATAGTTTGCAAAGTACTATCACTTAATTTTTTGCCAATCACTTGTACTTTGTGTCATTTTTTGACATCTATAAATTTTTTCTTTTTTTTTTCTTAATCTGACATAGTTGTCTTTTATATTATATTTTTGGCTCTTAAGTTTACCACCATAACTTAAGTTTTTTCAATATGTGCCATTATGTTTAGTAGTTTTTGTCTTTTGTACGTTAACATATAAAATTGTAAGCATTTGTATGCGTACTTTATGAACAGCCGACAACTCATACTAGTACGAGCCGGCGTTAAAATGAATTGTTATTTTCATTCAAATAACATACAAGTATATGGCGGCGGATAGTTTGCAAAGTACTATCACTTAATTTTTTGCCAATCACTTGTACTTTGTGTCATTTTTTGACATCTATAAATTTTTTCTTTTTTTTTTCTTAATCTGACATAGTTGTCTTTTATATTATATTTTTGGCTCTTAAGTTTACCACCATAACTTAAATTCTTTCAATATGTGCCATTATGTTTAGTAGTTTTTGTCTTTTGTACGTTAACATATAAAATTGTAAGCATTTGTATGCGTACTTTATGAACAGCCGACAACTCATACTAGTACGAGCCGGCGTTAAAATGAATTGTTATTTTCATTCAAATAACATGCAAGTATATGGCGGCGGATAGTTTGCAAAGTACTATCACTTAATTTTTTGCCAATCACTTGTACTTTGTGTCATTTTTTGGCATATATAAATTTTTTTCTTTTTTTTTTCTTAATCTGACATAGTTGTCGTTTATATTATATTTTTGGCTCTTAAGTTTACCATCATAACTTAAATTCTTTCAATATGTGCCATTATGTTTAGTAGTTTTTGTCTTTTGTACGTTAACATATAAAATTGTAAGCATTTGTATGCGTACTTTATGAACAGCCGACAACTCATACTAGTACGAGCTGGCGTTAAAATGAATTGTTATTTTCATTCAAATAACATACAAGTATATGGCGGTGGATAGTTTGCAAAGTACTATCACTTAATTTTCTGCTAATCAGTTGTACTTTGTGTCATTTTTTGACATATCTAAATTTTTTCCTTTTTTTTTCTTAATCTGACATAGTTGTCTTTTATATTATATTTTTGGCTCTTAAGTTTACCACCATAACTTAAGTTTTTTCAATATTTGCCATTATGTTTAGTAGTTTTTGTCTTTTGTACGTTAACATATAAAATTGTAAGCATTTGTATGCGTACTTTATGAACAGCCGACAACTCATACTAGTACGAGCCGGCGTTAAAATGAATTGTTATTTTCATTCGAATAACATACAAGTATGTGGCGGCGGATAGTTTGCAAAGTACTATCACTTAATTTTTTGCCAATCACTTGTACTTTGTGTCATTTTTTGACATATATAAATTTTTTCCTTTATTTTTCTTAATCTGACATAGTTGTCTTTTATATTATATTTTTGGCTCTTAAGTTTACCACCATAACTTAAGTTTTTTCAATATGTGCCATTATGTTTAGTAGTTTTTGTCTTTTGTACGTTAACATATAAAATTGTAAGCATTTGTATGCTTACTTTATGAACAGCCGACAACTCATACTAGTACGAGCCGGCGTTCAAATGAATTGTTATTTTCATTCAAATAACATACAAGTATATGGTGGCGGATACTTTGCAAAGTACTATCACTTAATTTTTTGCCAATCAGTTGTACTTTGTGTCATTTTTTGACATATATAAATTTTTTTCTTTTTTTTTCTTAATCTGACATAGTTGTCTTTTATATTATATTTTTGGCTCTTAAGTTTACCACCATAACTTAAGTTTTTTCAATATGTGCCATTATGTTTAGTAGTTTTTGTCTTTTGTACGTTATCATATAAAATTGTAAGCATTTGTATGCGTACTTTATGAACAGCCGACAACTCATACTAGTACGAGCCGGCGTTAAAATGAATTGTTATTTTCATTCAAATAACATACAAGTATATGGCGGCGGATAGTTTGCAAAGTACTATCACTTAATTTTTCGCCAATCACTTGTACTTTGTGTCATTTTTTGACATCTATAAATTTTTTCTTTTTTTTTTCTTAATCTGACATAGTTGTCTTTTATATTATATTTTTGGCTCTTAAGTTTACCACCATAACTTAAGTTTTTTCAATATGTGCCATTATGTTTAGTAGTTTTTGTCTTTTGTAGGTTAACATATAAAATTGTAAGCATTTGTATGCTTACTTTATGAACAGCCGACAACTCATACTAGTACGAGCCGGCGTTCAAATGAATTGTTATTTTCATTCAAATAACATACAAGTATATGGTGGCGGATACTTTGCAAAGTACTATCACTTAATTTTTTGCCAATCAGTTGTACTTTGTGTCATTTTTTGACATATATAAATTTTTTCCTTTTTTTTTCTTAATCTGACATAGTTGTTTTTTATATTATATTTTTGGCTCTTAAGTTTACCACCATAACTTAAGTTTTTTCAATATGTGCCATTATGTTTAGTAGTTTTCGTCTTTTGTACGTTAACATATAAAATTGTAAGCATTTGTATGCGTACTTTATGAACAGCCGACAACTCATACTAGTACGAGCCGAGGTTAAAATGAATTGTTATTTTCAATCAAATAACATACAAGTATATGGCGGCGGATAGTTTGCAAAGTACTATCACTTAATTTTTTGCCAATCAGTTGTACTTTGTGTCATTTTTTGACATCTATAAATTTTTTCCTTTATTTTTCTTAATCTGACATAGTTGTCTTTTATATTATATTTTTGGCTCTTAAGTTTACCACCATAACTTTTTTCAATATGTGCCATTATGTTTAGTAGTGTTTGTCTTTTGTACGTTAACATATAAAATTGTAAGCATTTGTATGCTTACTTTATGAACAGCCGACAACTCATACTAGTACGAGCCGGCGTTCAAATGAATTGTTATTTTCATTCAAATAACATACAAGTATATGGTGGCGGATACTTTGCAAAGTACTATCACTTAATTTTTTGCCAATCAGTTGTACTTTGTGTCATTTTTTGACATATATAAATTTTTTCCTTTTTTTTTCTTAATCTGACATAGTTGTTTTTCATATTATATTTTTGGCTGTCAAGTTTACCACTATAACTTAAGTTTTTTCGATATGTGCCATTATGTTTAGTAGTTTTTGTCTTTTGTACGTTAACATATAAAATTGTGAGCATTTGTATGCGTACTTTATGAACAGCCGACAACTCATACTAGTACGAGCCGGCGTTAAAATGAATTGTTATTTTCATTCAAATAACATACAAGTATATGGCGGCGGATAGTTTGCAAAGTACTATCACTTAATTTTTTGCCAATCACTTGTACTTTGTGTCATTTTTTGACATCTATAAATTTTTTCTTTTTTTTTTCTTAATCTGACATAGTTGTCTTTTATATTATATTTTTGGCTCTTAAGTTTACCACCATAACTTAAGTTTTTTCAATATGTGCCATTATGTTTAGTAGTTTTTGTCTTTTGTACGTTAACATATAAAATTGTAAGCATTTGTATGCGTACTTTATGAACAGCCGACAACTCATACTAGTACGAGCCGGCGTTAAAATGAATTGTTATTTTCATTCAAATAACATACAAGTATATGGCGGCGGATAGTTTGCAAAGTACTATCACTTAATTTTTTGCCAATCACTTGTACTTTGTGTCATTTTTTGACATCTATAAATTTTTTCTTTTTTTTTTCTTAATCTGACATAGTTGTCTTTTATATTATATTTTTGGCTCTTAAGTTTACCACCATAACTTAAATTCTTTCAATATGTGCCATTATGTTTAGTAGTTTTTGTCTTTTGTACGTTAACATATAAAATTGTAAGCATTTGTATGCGTACTTTATGAACAGCCGACAACTCATACTAGTACGAGCCTGCGTTAAAATGAATTGTTATTTTCATTCAAATAACATGCAAGTATATGGCGGCGGATAGTTTGCAAAGTACTATCACTTAATTTTTTGCCAATCACTTGTACTTTGTGTCATTTTTTGACATATATAAATTTTTTTCTTTTTTTTTCTTAATCTGACATAGTTGTCTTTTATATTATATTTTTGGCTCTTAAGTTTACCACCATAACTTAAGTTTTTTCAATATGTGCCATTATGTTTAGTAGTTTTTGTCTTTTGTACGTTATCATATAAAATTGTCAGCATTTGTATGCGTACTTTATGAACAGCCGACAACTCATACTAGTACGAGCCGGCGTTAAAATGAATTGTTATTTTCATTCAAATAACAAACAAGTATATGGCGGCGGATAGTTTGCAAAGTACTATCACTTAATTTTTCGCCAATCACTTGTACTTTGTGTCATTTTTTGACATCTATAAATTTTTTCTTTTTTTTTTCTTAATCTGACATAGTTGTCTTTTATATTATATTTTTGGCTCTTAAGTTTACCACCATAACTTAAGTTTTTTCAATATGTGCCATTATGTTTAGTAGTTTTTGTCTTTTGTAGGTTAACATATAAAATTGTAAGCATTTGTATGCTTACTTTATGAACAGCCGACAACTCATACTAGTACGAGCCGGCGTTCAAATGAATTGTTATTTTCATTCAAATAACATACAAGTATATGGTGGCGGATACTTTGCAAAGTACTATCACTTAATTTTTTGCCAATCAGTTGTACTTTGTGTCATTTTTTGACATATATAAATTTTTTTCTTTTTTTTTCTTAATCTGACATAGTTGTCTTTTATATTATATTTTTGGCTCTTAAGTTTACCACCATAACTTAAGTTTTTTCAATATGTGCCATTATGTTTAGTAGTTTTTGTCTTTTGTACGTTATCATATAAAATTGTCAGCATTTGTATGCGTACTTTATGAACAGCCGACAACTCATACTAGTACGAGCCGGCGTTAAAATGAATTGTTATTTTCATTCAAATAACAAACAAGTATATGGCGGCGAATAGTTTGCAAAGTACTATCACTTAATTTTTCGCCAATCACTTGTACTTTGTGTCATTTTTTGACATCTATAAATTTTTTCTTTTTTTTTTCTTAATCTGACATGGTTGTCTTTTATATTATATTTTTGGCTCTTAAGTTTACCACCATAACTTAAGTTTTTTCAATATGTGCCATTATGTTTAGTAGTTTTTGTCTTTTGTAGGTTAACATATAAAATTGTAAGCATTTGTATGCTTACTTTATGAACAGCCGACAACTCATACTAGTACGAGCCGGCGTTCAAATGAATTGTTATTTTCATTCAAATAACATACAAGTATATGGTGGCGGATACTTTGCAAAGTACTATCACTTAATTTTTTGCCAATCAGTTGTACTTTGTGTCATTTTTTGACATATATAAATTTTTTCCTTTTTTTTTCTTAATCTGACATAGTTGTTTTTTATATTATATTTTTGGCTCTTAAGTTTACCACCATAACTTAAGTTTTTTCAATATGTGCCATTATGTTTAGTAGTTTTTGTCTTTTGTACGTTAACATATAAAATTGTAAGCATTTGTATGCGTACTTTATGAACAGCCGACAACTCATACTAGTACGAGCCGAGGTTAAAATGAATTGTTATTTTCAATCAAATAACATACAAGTATATGGCGGCGGATAGTTTGCAAAGTACTATCACTTAATTTTTCGCCAATCAGTTGTACTTTGTGTCATTTTTTGACATCTATGAATTTTTTCCTTTATTTTTCTTAATCTGACATAGTTGTCTTTTATATTATATTTTTGGCTCTTAAGTTTACCACCATAACTTAAGTTTTTTCAATATGTGCCATTATGTTTAGTAGTGTTTGTCTTTTGTACGTTAACATATAAAATTGTAAGCATTTGTATGCTTACTTTATGAACAGCCGACAACTCATACTAGTACGAGCCGGCGTTCAAATGAATTGTTATTTTCATTCAAATAACATACAAGTATATGGTGGCGGATACTTTGCAAAGTACTATCACTTAATTTTTTGCCAATCAGTTGTACTTTGTGTCATTTTTTGACATATATAAATTTTTTCCTTTTTTTTTCTTAATCTGACATAGTTGTTTTTCATATTATATTTTTGGCTGTCAAGTTTACCACCATAACTTAAGTTTTTTCGATATGTGCCATTATGTTTAGTAGTTTTTGTCTTTTGTACGTTAACATATAAAATTGTGAGCATTTGTATGCGTACTTTATGAACAGCCGACAACTCATACTAGTACGAGCCGGCGTTAAAATGAATTGTTATTTTCATTCAAATAACATACAAGTATATGGCGGCGGATAGTTTGCAAAGTACTATCACTTAATTTTTTGCCAATCACTTGTACTTTGTGTCATTTTTTGACATCTATAAATTTTTTCTTTTTTTTTTCTTAATCTGACATAGTTGTCTTTTATATTATATTTTTGGCTCTTAAGTTTACCACCATAACTTAAATTCTTTCAATATGTGCCATTATGTTTAGTAGTTTTTGTCTTTTGTACGTTAACATATAAAATTGTAAGCATTTGTATGCGTACTTTATGAACAGCCGACAACTCATACTAGTACGAGCCGGCGTTAAAATGAATTGTTATTTTCATTCAAATAACATGCAAGTATATGGCGGCGGATAGTTTGCAAAGTACTATCACTTAATTTTTTGCCAACCACTTGTACTTTGTGTCATCTTTTGACATCTATAAATTTTTTCTTTTTTTTTTCTTAATCTGACATAGTTGTCTTTTATATTATATTTTTGGCTCTTAAGTTTACCACCATAACTTTTTTCAATATGTGCCATTATGTTTAGTAGTGTTTGTCTTTTGTACGTTAACATATAAAATTGTAAGCATTTGTATGCTTACTTTATGAACAGCCGACAACTCATACTAGTACGAGCCGGCGTTCAAATGAATTGTTATTTTCATTCAAATAACATGCAAGTATATGGCGGCGGATAGTTTGCAAAGTACTATCACTTAATTTTTTGCCAATCACTTGTACTTTGTGTCATTTTTTGACATATATAAATTTTTTCCTTTATTTTTCTTAATCTGACATAGTTGTCTTTCATATTATATTTTTGGCTCTTAAGTTTACCACCATAACTTAAGTTTTTTCAATATGTGCCATTATGTTTAGTAGTTTTTGTCTTTTGTACGTTAACATATAAAATTGTAAGCATTTGTATGCTTACTTTATGAACAGCCGACAACTCATACTAGTACGAGCCGGCGTTCAAATGAATTGTTATTTTCATTCAAATAACATACAAGTATATGGTGGCGGATACTTTGCAAAGTACTATCACTTAATTTTTTGCCAATCATTGTACTTTGTGTCATTTTTTGACATGTATAAATTTTTTTCTTTTTTTTTCTTAATCTGACATAGTTGTCTTTTATATTATATTTTTGGCTCTTAAGTTTACCACCATAACTTAAGTTTTTTCAATATGTGCCATTATGTTTAGTAGTTTTTGTCTTTTGTACGTTATCATATAAAATTGTAAGCATTTGTATGCGTACTTTATGAACAGCCGACAACTCATACTAGTACGAGCCGGCGTTAAAATGAATTGTTATTTTCATTCAAATAACATACAAGTATATGGCGGCGGATAGTTTGCAAAGTACTATCACTTAATTTTTTGCCAATCAGTTGTACTTTGTGTCATTTTTTGACATATATAAATTTTTTCCTTTTTTTTTCTTAATCTGACATAGTTGTCTTTTATATTATATTTTTGGCTCTTAAGTTTACCACCATAACTTAAGTTTTTTCAATATGTGCCATTATGTTTAGTAGTTTTTGTCTTTTGTACGTTAACATATAAAATTGTAAGCATTTGTATGCGTACTTTATGAACAGCCGACAACTCATACTAGTACGAGCCGGCGTTAAAATGAATTGTTATTTTCATTCAAATAACATACAAGTATATGGCGGCGGATAGTTTGCAAAGTACTATCACTTAATTTTTTGCCAATCACTTGTACTTTGTGTCATTTTTTGACATCTATAAATTTTTTCTTTTTTTTTTCTTAATCTGACATAGTTGTCTTTTATATTATATTTTTGGCTCTTAAGTTTACCATCATAACTTAAATTCTTTCAATATGTGCCATTATGTTTAGTAGTTTTTGTCTTTTGTACGTTAACATATAAAATTGTAAGCATTTGTATGCGTACTTTATGAACAGCCGACAACTCATACTAGTACGAGCTGGCGTTAAAATGAATTGTTATTTTCATTCAAATAACATACAAGTATATGGCGGTGGATAGTTTGCAAAGTACTATCACTTAATTTTCTGCTAATCAGTTGTACTTTGTGTCATTTTTTGACATATCTAAATTTTTTCCTTTTTTTTTCTTAATCTGACATAGTTGTCTTTTATATTATATTTTTGGCTCTTAAGTTTACCACCATAACTTAAGTTTTTTCAATATTTGCCATTATGTTTAGTAGTTTTTGTCTTTTGTACGTTAACATATAAAATTGTAAGCATTTGTATGCGTACTTTATGAACAGCCGACAACTCATACTAGTACGAGCCGGCGTTAAAATGAATTGTTATTTTCATTCAAATAACATACAAGTATATGGCGGCGGATAGTTTGCAAAGTACTATCACTTAATTTTTTGCCAATCACTTGTACTTTGTGTCATTTTTTGACATCTATAAATTTTTTCTTTTTTTTTTTCTTAATCTGACATAGTTGTCTTTTATATTATATTTTTGGCTCTTAAGTTTACCACCATAACTTAAGTTTTTTCAATATGTGCCATTATGTTTAGTAGTTTTTGTCTTTTGTACGTTAACATATAAAATTGTAAGCATTTGTATGCTTACTTTATGAACAGCCGACAACTCATACTAGTACGAGCCGGCGTTCAAATGAATTGTTATTTTCATTCGAATAACATACAAGTATATGGTGGCGGATACTTTGCAAAGTACTATCACTTAATTTTTTGCCAATCAGTTGTACTTTGTGTCATTTTTTGACATATATAAATTTTTTTCTTTTTTTTTCTTAATCTGACATAGTTGTCTTTTATATTATATTTTTGGCTCTTAAGTTTACCACCATAACTTAAGTTTTTTCAATATGTGCCATTATGTTTAGTAGTTTTTGTCTTTTGTACGTTATCATATAAAATTGTAAGCATTTGTATGCGTACTTTATGAACAGCCGACAACTCATACTAGTACGAGCCGGCGTTAAAATGAATTGTTATTTTCATTCAAATAACATACAAGTATATGGCGGCGGATAGTTTGCAAAGTACTATCACTTAATTTTTCGCCAATCACTTGTACTTTGTGTCATTTTTTGACATCTATAAATTTTTTCTTTTTTTTTTCTTAATCTGACATAGTTGTCTTTTATATTATATTTTTGGCTCTTAAGTTTACCACCATAACTTAAGTTTTTTCAATATGTGCCATTATGTTTAGTAGTTTTTGTCTTTTGTAGGTTAACATATAAAATTGTAAGCATTTGTATGCTTACTTTATGAACAGCCGACAACTCATACTAGTACGAGCCGGCGTTCAAATGAATTGTTATTTTCATTCAAATAACATACAAGTATATGGTGGCGGATACTTTGCAAAGTACTATCACTTAATTTTTTGCCAATCAGTTGTACTTTGTGTCATTTTTTGACATATATAAATTTTTTCCTTTTTTTTTCTTAATCTGACATAGTTGTTTTTTATATTATATTTTTGGCTCTTAAGTTTACCACCATAACTTAAGTTTTTTCAATATGTGCCATTATGTTTAGTAGTTTTTGTCTTTTGTACGTTAACATATAAAATTGTAAGCATTTGTATGCGTACTTTATGAACAGCCGACAACTCATACTAGTACGAGCCGAGGTTAAAATGAATTGTTATTTTCAATCAAATAACATACAAGTATATGGCGGCGGATAGTTTGCAAAGTACTATCACTTAATTTTTTGCCAATCAGTTGTACTTTGTGTCATTTTTTGACATCTATAAATTTTTTCCTTTATTTTTCTTAATCTGACATAGTTGTCTTTTATATTATATTTTTGGCTCTTAAGTTTACCACCATAACTTTTTTCAATATGTGCCATTATGTTTAGTAGTGTTTGTCTTTTGTACGTTAACATATAAAATTGTAAGCATTTGTATGCTTACTTTATGAACAGCCGACAACTCATACTAGTACGAGCCGGCGTTCAAATGAATTGTTATTTTCATTCAAATAACATACAAGTATATGGTGGCGGATACTTTGCAAAGTACTATCACTTAATTTTTTGCCAATCAGTTGTACTTTGTGTCATTTTTTGACATATATAAATTTTTTCCTTTTTTTTTCTTAATCTGACATAGTTGTTTTTCATATTATATTTTTGGCTGTCAAGTTTACCACTATAACTTAAGTTTTTTCGATATGTGCCATTATGTTTAGTAGTTTTTGTCTTTTGTACGTTAACATATAAAATTGTGAGCATTTGTATGCGTACTTTATGAACAGCCGACAACTCATACTAGTACGAGCCGGCGTTAAAATGAATTGTTATTTTCATTCAAATAACATACAAGTATATGGCGGCGGATAGTTTGCAAAGTACTATCACTTAATTTTTTGCCAATCACTTGTACTTTGTGTCATTTTTTGACATCTATAAATTTTTTCTTTTTTTTTTCTTAATCTGACATAGTTGTCTTTTATATTATATTTTTGGCTCTTAAGTTTACCACCATAACTTAAGTTTTTTCAATATGTGCCATTATGTTTAGTAGTTTTTGTCTTTTGTACGTTAACATATAAAATTGTAAGCATTTGTATGCGTACTTTATGAACAGCCGACAACTCATACTAGTACGAGCCGGCGTTAAAATGAATTGTTATTTTCATTCAAATAACATACAAGTATATGGCGGCGGATAGTTTGCAAAGTACTATCACTTAATTTTTTGCCAATCAGTTGTACTTTGTGTCATTTTTTGACATCTATAAATTTTTTCCTTTTTTTTTTCTTAATCTGACATAGTTGTCTTTTATATTACATTTTTGGCTCTTAAGTTTACCACCATAACTTAAGTTTTTTCAATATGTGCCATTATGTTTAGTAGTTTTTGTCTTTTGTACGTTAACATATAAAATTGTAAGCATTTGTATGCGTACTTTATGAACAGCCGACAACTCATACTAGTACGAGCCGGCGTTAAAATGAATTGTTATTTTCATTCAAATAACATACAAGTATATGGCGGTGGATAGTTTGCAAAGTACTATCACTTAATTTTCTGCAAATCAGTTGTACTTTGTGTCATTTTTTGACATATCTAAATTTTTTCCTTTTTTTTTCTTAATCTGACATAGTTGTCTTTTATATTATATTTTTGGCACTTAAGTTTACCACCATAACTTAAGTTTTTTCAATATGTGCCATTATGTTTAGTAGTTTTTGTCTTTTGTACGTTAACATATAAAATTGTAAGCATTTGTATGCGTACTTTATGAACAGCCGACAACTCATACTAGTACGAGCCGGCGTTAAAATGAATTGTTATTTTCATTCGAATAACATACAAGTATGTGGCGGCGGATAGTTTGCAAAGTACTATCACTTAATTTTTTGCCAATCACTTGTACTTCGTGTCATTTTTTGACATCTATAAATTTTTTCTTTTTTTTTTCTTAATCTGACATAGTTGTCTTTTATATTATATTTTTGGCTCTTAAGTTTACCACCATAACTTAAATTCTTTCAATATGTGCCATTATGTTTAGTAGTTTTTGTCTTTTGTACGTTAACATATAAAATTGTAAGCGTTTGTATGCGTACTTTATGAACAGCCGACAACTCATACTAGTACGAGCCGGCGTTAAAATGAATTGTTATTTTCATTCAAATAACATGCAAGTATATGGCGGCGGATAGTTTGCAGAGTACTATCACTTAATTTTTTGCCAATCACTTGTACTTTGTGTCATTTTTTGACATATATAAATTTTTTCCTTTATTTTTCTTAATCTGACATAGTTGTCTTTTATATTATATTTTTGGCTCTTAAGTTTACCACCATAACTTAAGTTTTTTCAATATGTGCCATTATGTTTAGTAGTTTTTGTCTTTTGTACGTTGACATATAAAATTGTAAGCATTTGTATGCTTACTTTATGAACAGCCGACAACTCATACTAGTACGAGCCGGCGTTCAAATGAATTGTTATTTTCATTCAAATAACATACAAGTATATGGTGGCGGATACTTTGCAAAGTACTATCACTTAATTTTTTGCCAATCAGTTGTACTTCGTGTCATTTTTTGACATATATAAATTTTTTTCTTTTTTTTTCTTAATCTGACATAGTTGTCTTTTATATTATATTTTTGGCTCCTAAGTTTACCACCATAACTTAAGTTTTTTCAATATGTGCCATTATGTTTAGTAGTTTTTGTCTTTTGTACGTTATCATATAAAATTGTAAGCATTTGTATGCGTACTTTATAAACAGCCGACAACTCATACTAGTACGAGCCGGCGTTAAAATGAATTGTTATTTTCATTCAAATAACATACAAGTATATGGCGGCGGATAGTTTGCAAAGTACTATCACTTAATTTTTTGCCAATCAGTTGTACTTTGTGTCATTTTTTGACATATATAAATTTTTTCCTTTTTTTTTCTTAATCTGACATAGTTGTCTTTTATATTATATTTGTGGCTCTTAAGTTTACCACCATAACTTAAGTTTTTTCAATATGTCCCATTATGTTTAGTAGTTTTTGTCTTTTGTACGTTAACATATAAAATTGTAAGCATTTGTATGCGTACTTTATGAACAGCCGACAACTCATACTAGTACGAGCCGAGGTTGAAATGAATTGTTATTTTCAATCAAATAACATACAAGTATATGGCGGCGGATAGTTTGCAAAGTACTATCACTTAATTTTTCGCCAATCAGTTGTACTTTGTGTCATTTTTTGACATCTATAAATTTTTTCCTTTATTTTTCTTAATCTGACATAGTTGTTTTTTATATTATATTTTTGGCTCTTAAGTTTACCACCATAACTTAAGTTTTTTCAATATGTGCCATTATGTTTAGTAGTTTTAGTCTTTTGTACGTTAACATATAAAATTGTAAGCATTTGTATGCGTACTTTATGAACAGCCGACAACTCATACTAGTACGAGCCGGCGTTAAAATGAATTGTTATTTTCATTCAAATAACATACAAGTATATGGCGGCGGATAGTTTGCAAAGTACTATCACTTAATTTTTTGCCAATCAGTTGTACTTTGTGTCATTTTTTGACATCTATAAATTTTTTCCTTTTTTTTTCTTAATCTGACATAGTTGTCTTTTATATTATATTTTTGGCTCTTAAGTTTACTACCATAACTTAAGTTTTTTCAATATGTGCCATTATGTTTAGTAGTTTTTGTCTTTTGTACGTTAACATATAAAATTGTAAGCATTTGTATGCGTACTTTATGAACAGCCGACAACTCATACTAGTACGAGCTGGCGTTAAAATGAATTGTTATTTTCATTCAAATAACATACAAGTATATGGCGGTGGATAGTTTGCAAAGTACTATCACTTAATTTTCTGCTCATCAGTTGTACTTTGTGTCATTTTTTGACATATCTAAATTTTTTCCTTTTTTTTTCTTAATCTGACATAGTTGTCTTTTATATTATATTTTTGGCTCTTAAGTTTACCACCATAACTTAAGGTTTTTTCAATATTTGCCATTATGTTTAGTAGTTTTTGTCTTTTGTACGTTAACATATAAAATTGTAAGCATTTGTATGCGTACTTTATGAACAGCCGACAACTCATACTAGTACGAGCCGGCGTTAAAATGAATTGTTATTTTCATTCGAATAACATACAAGTATGTGGCGGCGGATAGTTTGCAAAGTACTATCACTTAATTTTTTGCCAATCACTTGTACTTTGTGTCATTTTTTGACATATATAAATTTTTTCCTTTATTTTTCTTAATCTGACATAGTTGTCTTTTATATTATATTTTTGGCTCTTAAGTTTACCACCATAACTTAAGTTTTTTCAATATGTGCCATTATGTTTAGTAGTTTTTGTCTTTTGTACGTTAACATATAAAATTGTAAGCATTTGTATGCTTACTTTATGAACAGCCGACAACTCATACTAGTACGAGCCGGCGTTCAAATGAATTGTTATTTTCATTCAAATAACATACAAGTATATGGTGGCGGATACTTTGCAAAGTACTATCACTTAATTTTTTGCCAATCAGTTGTACTTTGTGTCATTTTTTGACATATACAAATTTTTTTCTTTTTTTTTCTTAATCTGACATAGTTGTCTTTTATATTATATTTTTGGCTCTTAAGTTTACCACCATAACTTAAGTTTTTTCAATACGTGCCATTATGTTTAGTAGTTTTTGTCTTTTGTACGTTATCATATAAAATTGTAAGCATTTGTATGCGTACTTTATGAACAGCCGACAACTCATACTAGTACGAGCCGGCGTTAAAATGAATTGTTATTTTCATTCAAATAACATACAAGTATATGGCGGCGGATAGTTTGCAAAGTACTATCACTTAATTTTTCGCCAATCACTTGTACTTTGTGTCATTTTTTGACATCTATAAATTTTTTCTTTTTTTTTTCTTAATCTGACATAGTTGTCTTTTATATTATATTTTTGGCTCTTAAGTTTACCACCATAACTTAAGTTTTTTCAATATGTGCCATTATGTTTAGTAGTTTTTGTCTTTTGTAGGTTAACATATAAAATTGTAAGCATTTGTATGCTTACTTTATGAACAGCCGACAACTCATACTAGTACGAGCCGGCGTTCAAATGAATTGTTATTTTCATTCAAATAACATACAAGTATATGGTGGCGGATACTTTGCAAAGTACTATCACTTAATTTTTTGCCAATCAGTTGTACTTTGTGTCATTTTTTGACATATATAAATTTTTTCCTTTTTTTTTCTTAATCTGACATAGTTGTTTTTTATATTATATTTTTGGCTCTTAAGTTTACCACCATAACTTAAGTTTTTTCAATATGTGCCATTATGTTTAGTAGTTTTTGTCTTTTGTACGTTAACATATAAAATTGTAAGCATTTGTATGCGTACTTTATGAACAGCCGACAACTCATACTAGTACGAGCCGAGGTTAAAATGAATTGTTATTTTCAATCAAATAACATACAAGTATATGGCGGCGGATAGTTTGCAAAGTACTATCACTTAATTTTTTGCCAATCAGTTGTACTTTGTGTCATTTTTTGACATCTATAAATTTTTTCCTTTATTTTTCTTAATCTGACATAGTTGTCTTTTATATTATATTTTTGGCTCTTAAGTTTACCACCATAACTTTTTTCAATATGTGCCATTATGTTTAGTAGTGTTTGTCTTTTGTACGTTAACATATAAAATTGTAAGCATTTGTATGCTTACTTTATGAACAGCCGACAACTCATACTAGTACGAGCCGGCGTTCAAATGAATTGTTATTTTCATTCAAATAACATACAAGTATATGGTGGCGGATACTTTGCAAAGTACTATCACTTAATTTTTTGCCAATCAGTTGTACTTTTTGTCATTTTTTGACATATATAAATTTTTTCCTTTTTTTTTCTTAATCTGACATAGTTGTTTTTCATATTATATTTTTGGCTGTCAAGTTTACCACTATAACTTAAGTTTTTTCGATATGTGCCATTATGTTTAGTAGTTTTTGTCTTTTGTACGTTAACATATAAAATTGTGAGCATTTGTATGCGTACTTTATGAACAGCCGACAACTCATACTAGTACGAGCCGGCGTTAAAATGAATTGTTATTTTCATTCAAATAACATACAAGTATATGGCGGCGGATAGTTTGCAAAGTACTATCACTTAATTTTTTGCCAATCACTTGTACTTTGTGTCATTTTTTGACATCTATAAATTTTTTCTTTTTTTTTTCTTAATCTGACATAGTTGTCTTTTATATTATATTTTTGGCTCTTAAGTTTACCACCATAACTTAAGTTTTTTCAATATGTGCCATTATGTTTAGTAGTTTTTGTCTTTTGTACGTTAACATATAAAATTGTAAGCATTTGTATGCGTACTTTATGAACAGCCGACAACTCATACTAGTACGAGCCGGCGTTAAAATGAATTGTTATTTTCATTCAAATAACATACAAGTATATGGCGGCGGATAGTTTGCAAAGTACTATCACTTAATTTTTTGCCAATCACTTGTACTTTGTGTCATTTTTTGACATCTATAAATTTTTTCTTTTTTTTTTCTTAATCTGACATAGTTGTCTTTTATATTATATTTTTGGCTCTTAAGTTTACCACCATAACTTAAATTCTTTCAATATGTGCCATTATGTTTAGTAGTTTTTGTCTTTTGTACGTTAACATATAAAATTGAAAGCATTTGTATGCGTACTTTATGAACAGCCGACAACTCATACTAGTACGAGCCGGCGTTAAAATGAATTGTTATTTTCATTCAAATAACATGCAAGTATATGGCGGCGGATAGTTTGCAAAGTACTATCGCTTAATTTTTTGCCAATCACTTGTACTTTGTGTCATTTTTTAACATATATAAATTTTTTTCTTTTTTTTTTCTTAATCTGACATAGTTGTCGTTTATATTATATTTTTGGCTCTTAAGTTTACCACTATAACTTAAGTTTTTTCAATATGTGCCATTATGTTTAGTAGTTTTTGTCTTTTGTACGTTAACATATAAAATTGTAAGCATTTGTATGCGTACTTTATGAACAGCCGACAACTCATACTAGTACGAGCCGGCGTTAAAATGAATTGTTATTTTCATTCAAATAACATACAAGTATATGGCGGTGGATAGTTTGCAAAGTACTATCACTTAATTTTCTGCTAATCAGTTGTACTTTGTGTCATTTTTTGACATATCTAAATTTTTTCCTTTTTTTTTCTTAATCTGACATAGTTGTCTTTTATATTATATTTTTGGCACTTAAGTTTACCACCATAACTTAAGTTTTTTCAATATGTGCCATTATGTTTAGTAGTTTTTGTCTTTTGTACGTTAACATATAAAATTGTAAGCATTTGTATGCGTACTTTATGAACAGCCGACAACTCATACTAGTACGAGCCGGCGTTAAAATGAATTGTTATTTTCATTCGAATAACATACAAGTATGTGGCGGCGGATAGTTTGCAAAGTACTATCACTTAATTTTTTGCCAATCACTTGTACTTTGTGTCATTTTTTGACATCTATAAATTTTTTCTTTTTTTTTTCTTAATCTGACATAGTTGTCTTTTATATTATATTTTTGGCTCTTAAGTTTACCACCATAACTTAAATTCTTTCAATATGTGCCATTATGTTTAGTAGTTTTTGTCTTTTGTACGTTAACATATAAAATTGTAAGCGTTTGTATGCGTACTTTATGAACAGCCGACAACTCATACTAGTACGAGCCGGCGTTAAAATGAATTGTTATTTTCATTCAAATAACATGCAAGTATATGGCGGCGGATAGTTTGCAGAGTACTATCACTTAATTTTTTGCCAATCACTTGTACTTTGTGTCATTTTTTGACATATATAAATTTTTTCCTTTATTTTTCTTAATCTGACATAGTTGTCTTTTATATTATATTTTTGGCTCTTAAGTTTACGGTTACGTGCGTTAATATCCCCGGACAAAATATCCCCGACAAAATATCCCCGACAAAATATCCCCGGACATAATATCCCCGCGACGAAATATCCCCGGACATAATATCCCTGCGACAAAATATCCCCGCGACAATATATCCCTCGACAATATATCCCCCGACTAAATATCCCAGGAACAATATAACCCTGTGACGAAATATAAAATCGTATATTTTACACCTAGGGCAGGAAAGTAAGAAATGTCTCAGATCTCATGTAATTGTTGGCCGAGGCGAAGCCGAGTTCAACAAACATGTGATCTAAGGCTTTCTTATTCACTGCCCAAGGTGTCAATACTATTTTTCTCCTCGACGGAGGCGGAAAGCGGCAACTTCGTTTCGAGCAACGGGAGAAAAGTTGACGCTTTTCGCCCGGAAGGGAGAAAAAAAATAGTTTTATTATTAGATTTGGTCCATTGCCTTTTAGGTTCAAGACGGGAAATTTCAGGGATGGCCTGCAAGGTCTATTGCTTTCTCTTTGCCTATTGAAGCATAAAAATAAGAAATTTTCAATTAATTAAATACATTAGTAGAGAACATTAATTAGCTTATTACCGTGCTGTGCCCTTTTTTCACGGATTTTGTGTGTGTTTATTCGAAAATAGGCCAACACATAAGCTTGTTATCGTGCTGGGCCCAAAACACGTCACACCCCGAGATTGGGACTTTTTTTCCATCACGAAGAAAACCATGACAGGGATGTTATAATAAATAAAATCAATATCGTTCTTACCACATATTATCTTTTAATCATCCAAACATTTTGTAATAGATATAAAACGAATAATTTCTAATCGATAATGTTTTTATATCACTTTTATCATATTTATTCATTTCAATTATTAATATCATAAAACAAAATCGTTTTTTTTTTGTCACTCATAAATTAATAGGCAATTATTATTGTTACACATTAAATAATAAATAATTATAGTAAAATTAATGATATTAACGAAAATAAAGTTCCCAATGAACACATAAAACAGATACAATCAAATTGTTTTTACTATTGATAACAAAATAATTTTTTTTTTTTGAGTGACCTTTACATTAAAAAACAATTACCAGTGATAAACAATGAAATAATTAATAATTATAATGAAATTTATAATATTAACAAGAAAATAGTTCACAATTAATACGTAGAACAAATCTAATATTATTGTTTTTTACTATCAATAACAGTCATATTTTTTGTAGTCACCTTGAAATCAGAAAACACTTATCATTGATAAACAATAAAATAATAAATAATAATAATGAAATTTATAATATTAACGAGGAAATAGTTTACAATTAACACATAGAACAAATATAATAATATTGTTTTAACGATCAACAATTATTATTTTAACAATCCTTTATCAATAACTTATCAATAATTTATGATGTCTCAGTAATTTAATTATTACGAAAAATTTATTTTGACGAATATTAAAATGCATTGAATTTTTGGTCTTACGATATGTGTATATTAGTTAACTTTTATAGACAAAATTTTTGCAATGTTGCTTAAATATTCAACTTTTTCAGCACTATCATAATTATTCACAATAACTTTAATACGTTCATCAAAATCACGATAAGCTTTGCGACGCTGAGGAGCAACAGCAAGTCCCGTATTTATTTGGATAATTGCTAATTCTGTTAATGCTTGTTCTCCTTTCAAAAAATTTAAGAAACCTGTCATACTGGATTGAGCCTCTGTTATACGTTTATTCACACCAGAATGCCAGCCTTCAACTGGATTAGTTGACCGAAGCAAATCATTCTTTACAGAAGAGTAATGATTCCATACTTTAATCCCAAAAAAAGGTTTTTCACGACGTTTTCGATTATGTTTCAATTTCCCAATCCAAGTGGCTTCGAAATATTCCAATAAATTTTCTAAAATATCACTGTTACGGTCATAATATTCGGTTGCAATCAACTCTTCATAAGCTAGAACAACATCACACGGCGGAACAAATGCTAAAGCAATAAGCATACGAATATTTTTAGCAAAAACAATATTCGTATTGTATTTTTTTTGTAAACCATTAGACTGTACGTGACGCCACACTGCTTGGGAAAAGTGAAAATAACAACCAACAATTTCTGTCCCATCAAAGGTTGATTTAAAAGCATCCATATAAGCTTTTTCAAAATCAACCGTTAACCTTTTGGGGAAAAAATTTGGTATACTTTTCCGTAATATTTTTAAAAAATTAACATAAAAGCAATGACTCTTATTCGGAGCCAATACATACACTAATGGCAGTGACTTGTTATTTTTATGACCATGTATTACATATAATTGATAAAATATTGATGGTGCACATTTAAAAGTACCGTCACTTAGCCACTGTTCACAAGTTGTCAAGTAATTCAAATTTTTTTGCGTTGTAAAAACCAAAAATCTGTTTTTGTTGCCGCCATTGTCGTGCAATAAAAATAATTCGCCTCCATGAGTATATTTATACTCATCATTCAGAACGTATCTCCACGACTTTGGGGATTAATAATGGGAGCAACGGTTTTTTTTCTTACACGTTGAACAGCACGAGCAATTGAAATAGACTTTGGCATTATAGCTGTAACAGGTGATTTTGCTCCTTGCAGCACATTGTATATTATATTTCTAGGTTTATCAGTGCTATCCAACGACTTTTGCTTAATTTTGTCTTTTAAAACCTTAGCTTTGATAGCTGCAGCATTGATCGGATGGTCATGGATGGGAATTGCACCAACAACATTACCTACATGATTACACAATTTTTATAATAACAATCTACATGTTTCTTTAAAAAAAATTTATTTTTCATATCATACACATGCATACCTGTGGGTTCTTCTGAATCAGTATGAATTGAAACCTTACAATTTTGCGTAGTGCATAACCATGTAATTGAATTTTTATTTGATTTCTTTTTACTATAAACCTCGCCATTATGGAATAACAATAATTTTCCTTTTTGTGAATTAATAAATTTTAACGTCATTTTTCTCAATGAAATATAACAATGACTCGATAATTAAAAATTCTGGTAATAACCAACGACAATCAATTATGATCAATAGTATTTATCATCGCATCATACAACCGATCACCCCTAGCTACAAATAGACTCTTCCTAAATCCTAGAATCCTTAATAAAATAGACTATTCCAGAGGATAGTTGTAAATGAAACAATAGATGGCACTCCAATACAACTCTTTAAATTTTAAATTTTTAATTTCAAATTCTAACGATAATATATTTACATTGAAACTTATTTATAAACATGATTTTTAATATAAATTTTGAACTATTGTGATATTTTGTCGGAGGATATTTTGTCAAGAGATATTTTGTCGCGGGGATATTTTGTCGCAGGGATATTATGTCCGGGGATATTTTGTCGCGGAGATATTATGTCCGGGGATATTTTGTCGGGGATATTTTGTCGGAGATATTTTGTCCGGGGATATTAACGCGTGTCACCTAAGTTTACCACCATAACTTAAGTTTTTTCAATATGTGCCATTATGTTTAGTAGTTTTTGTCTTTTGTACGTTAACATATAAAATTGTAAGCATTTGTATGCGTACTTTATGAACAGCCGACAACTCATACTAGTACGAGCCGGCGTTAAAATGAATTGTTATTTTCATTCAAATAACATACAAGTATATGGCGGCGGATAGTTTGCAAAGTACTATCACTTAATTTTTTGCCAATCAGTTGTACTTTGTGTCATTTTTTGACATATATAAATTTTTTCCTTTTTTTTTCTTAATCTGACATAGTTGTCTTTTATATTATATTTTTGGCTCTTAAGTTTACCACCATAACTTGAGTTTTTTCAATATGTGCCATTATGTTTAGTAGTTTTTGTCTTTTGTACGTTAACACATAAAATTGTAAGCATTTGTATGCGTACTTTATGAACAGCCGACAACTCATACTAGTACGAGCCGGCGTTAAAATGAATTGTTATTTTCATTCAAATAACATACAAGTATATGGCGGCGAATAGTTTGCAAAGTACTATCACTTAATTTTTTGCCAATCAGTTGTACTTTGTGTCATTTTTTGACATATATAAATTTTTTCCTTTTTTTTTCTTAATCTGACATAGTTGTCTTTTATATTATATTTGTGGCTCTTAAGTTTACCACCATAACTTAAGTTTTTTCAATATGTCCCATTATGTTGAGTAGTTTTTGTCTTTTGTACGTTAACATATAAAATTGTAAGCATTTGTATGCGTACTTTATGAACAGCCGACAACTCATACTAGTACGAGCCGAGGTTGAAATGAATTGTTATTTTCAATCAAATAACATACAAGTATATGGCGGCGGATAGTTTGCAAAGTACTATCACTTAATTTTTCGCCAATCAGTTGTACTTTGTGTCATTTTTTGACATCTATAAATTTTTTCCTTTATTTTTCTTAATCTGACATAGTTGTTTTTTATATTATATTTTTGGCTCTTAAGTTTACCACCATAACTTAAGTTTTTTCAATATGTGCCATTATGTTTAGTAGTTTTTGTCTTTTGTACGTTAACATATAAAATTGTAAGCATTTGTATGCGTACTTTATGAACAGCCGACAACTCATACTAGTACGAGCCGGCGTTAAAATGAATTGTTATTTTCATTCAAATAACATACAAGTATAAGGCGGCGGATAGTTTGCAAAGTACTATCACTTAATTTTTTGCTAATCACTTGTACTTTGTGTCATTTTTTGACATCTATAAATTTTTTCTTTTTTTTTTCTTAATCTGACATAGTTGTCTTTTATATTATATTTTTGGCTCTTAAGTTTACCACCATAACTTAAGTTTTTTCAATATGTGCCATTATGTTTAGTAGTTTTTGTCTTTTGTACGTTAACATATAAAATTGTAAGCATTTGTATGCGTACTTTATGAACAGCCGACAACTCATACTAGTACGAGCCGGCGTTAAAATGAATTGTTATTTTCATTCAAATAACATACAAGTATATGGCGGCGGATAGTTTGCAAAGTACTATCACTTAATTTTTTGCTAATCACTTGTACTTTGTGTCATTTTTTGACATCTATAAATTTTTTCTTTTTTTTTTCTTAATCTGACATAGTTGTCTTTTATATTATATTTTTGGCTCTTAAGTTTACCACTATAACTTAAGTTTTTTCAATATGTGCCATTATGTTTAGTAGTTTTTGTCTTTTGTACGTTAACATATAAAATTGTAAGCATTTGTATGCGTACTTTATGAACAGCCGACAACTCATACTAGTACGAGCCGGCGTTAAAATGAATTGTTATTTTCATTCAAATAACATACAAGTATATGGCGGCGGATAGTTTGCAAAGTACTATCACTTAATTTTTTGCTAATCACTTGTACTTTGTGTCATTTTTTGACATCTATAAATTTTTTCTTTTTTTTTTCTTAATCTGACATAGTTGTCTTTTATATTATATTTTTGGCTCTTAAGTTTACCACCATAACTTAAGTTTTTTCAATATGTGCCATTATGTTTAGTAGTTTTTGTCTTTTGTACGTTAACATATAAAATTGTAAGCATTTGTATGCTTACTTTATGAACAGCCGACAACTCATACTAGTACGAGCCGGCGTTCAAATGAATTGTTATTTTCATTCAAATAACATTCAAGTATATGGTGGCGGATACTTTGCAAAGTACTATCACTTAATTTTTTGCCAATCACTTGTACTTTGTGTCATTTTTTGACATCTATAAATTTTTTCTTTTTTTTTTCTTAATCTGACATAGTTGTCTTTTATATAATATTTTTGGCTCTTAAGTTTACCACCATAACTTAAGTTCTTTCAATATGTGCCATTATGTTTAGTAGTTTTTGTCTTTTGTACGTTAACATATAAAATTGTAAGCATTTGTATGCGTACTTTATGAACAGCCGACAACTCATACTAGTACGAGCCGGCGTTAAAATGAATTGTTATTTTCATTCAAATAACATGCAAGTATATGGCGGCGGATAGTTTGCAAAGTACTATCACTTAATTTTTTGCCAATCAGTTGTACTTTGTGTCATTTTTTGACATCTATAAATTTTTTCCTCTATTTTTCTTAATCTGACATAGTTGTCTTTTATATTATATTTTTGGCTCTTAAGTTTACCACCATAACTTAAGTTCTTTCAATATGTGCCATTATGTTTAGTAGTTTTTGTCTTTTGTACGTTAACATATAAAATTGTAAGCATTTGTATGCTTACTTTATGAACAGCCGACAACTCATACTAGTACGAGCCGGCGTTCAAATGAATTGTTATTTTCATTCAAATAACATACAAGTATATGGTGGCGGATACTTTGCAAAGTACTATCACTTAAATTTTTGCCAATCAGTTGTACTTTGTGTCATTTTTTGACATATATAAATTTTTTCCTTTTTTTTTCTTAATCTGACATAGTTGTCTTTTATATTATATTTTTGGCTCTTAAGTTTACCACCATAACTTAAGTTCTTTCAATATGTGCCATTATGTTTAGTAGTTTTTGTCTTTTGTACGTTAACATATAAAATTGTAAGCATTTGTATGCGTACTTTATGAACAGCCGACAACTCATACTAGTACGAGCCGGCGTTAAAATGAATTGTTATTTTCATTCAAATAACATACAAGTATATGGCGGCGGATAGTTTGCAAAGTACTATCACTTAATTTTCTGCCAATCAGTTGTACTTTGTGTCATTTTTTGACATATCTAAATTTTTTCCTTTTTTTTTCTTAATCTGACATAGTTGTCTTTTATATTATATTTTTGGCTCCTAAGTTTACCACCATAACTTAAGTTTTTTCAATATGTGCCATTATGTTTAGTAGTTTTTGTCTTTTGTACGTTATCATATAAAATTGTAAGCATTTGTATGCGTACTTTATAAACAGCCGACAACTCATACTAGTACGAGCCGGCGTTAAAATGAATTGTTATTTTCATTCAAATAACATACAAGTATATGGCGGCGGATAGTTTGCAAAGTACTATCACTTAATTTTTTGCCAATCAGTTGTACTTTGTGTCATTTTTTGACATATATAAATTTTTTCCTTTTTTTTTCTTAATCTGACATAGTTGTCTTTTATATTATATTTGTGGCTCTTAAGTTTACCACCATAACTTAAGTTTTTTCAATATGTCCCATTATGTTTAGTAGTTTTTGTCTTTTGTACGTTAACATATAAAATTGTAAGCATTTGTATGCGTACTTTATGAACAGCCGACAACTCATACTAGTACGAGCCGAGGTTAAAATGAATTGTTATTTTCAATCAAATAACATACAAGTATATGGCGGCGGATAGTTTGCAAAGTACTATCACTTAATTTTTCGCCAATCAGTCGTACTTTGTGTCATTTTTTGACATCTATGAATTTTTTCCTTTTTTTTTCTTAATCTGACATAGTTGTTTTTTATATTATATTTTTGGCTCTTAAGTTTACCACCATAACTTAAGTTTTTTCAATATGTGCCATTATGTTTAGTAGTTTTTGTCTTTTGTACGTTAACATATAAAATTGTAAGCATTTGTATGCGTACTTTATGAACAGCCGACAACTCATACTAGTACGAGCCGGCGTTAAAATGAATTGTTATTTTCATTCAAATAACATACAAGTATATGGCGGCGGATAGTTTGCAAAGTACTATCACTTAATTTTTTGCCAATCAGTTGTACTTTGTGTCATTTTTTGACATATATAAATTTTTTCCTTTTTTTTTCTTAATCTGACATAGTTGTCTTTTATATTATATTTTTGGCTCTTAAGTTTACCACCATAACTTAAGTTTTTTCAATATGTCCCATTATGTTTAGTAGTTTTTGTCTTTTGTACGTTAACATATAAAATTGTAAGCATTTGTATGCGTACTTTATGAACAGCCGACAACTCATACTAGTACGAGCCGAGGTTGAAATGAATTGTTATTTTCAATCAAATAACATACAAGTATATGGCGGCGGATAGTTTGCAAAGTACTATCACTTAATTTTTCGCCAATCAGTTGTACTTTGTGTCATTTTTTGACATCTATAAATTTTTTCCTTTATTTTTCTTAATCTGACATAGTTGTTTTTTATATTATATTTTTGGCTCTTAAGTTTACCACCATAACTTAAGTTTTTTCAATATGTGCCATTATGTTTAGTAGTTTTTGTCTTTTGTACGTTAACATATAAAATTGTAAGCATTTGTATGCGTACTTTATGAACAGCCGACAACTCATACTAGTACGAGCCGGCGTTAAAATGAATTGTTATTTTCATTCAAATAACATACAAGTATATGGCGGCGGATAGTTTGCAAAGTACTATCACTTAATTTTTTGCCAATCAGTTGTACTTTGTGTCATTTTTTGACATATATAAATTTTTTCCTTTTTTTTTCTTAATCTGACATAGTTGTCTTTTATATTATATTTTTGGCTCTTAAGTTTACCACCATAACTTGAGTTTTTTCAATATGTGCCATTATGTTTAGTAGTTTTTGTCTTTTGTACGTTAACACATAAAATTGTAAGCATTTGTATGCGTACTTTATGAACAGCCGACAACTCATACTAGTACGAGCCGGCGTTAAAATGAATTGTTATTTTCATTCAAATAACATACAAGTATATGGCGGCGAATAGTTTGCAAAGTACTATCACTTAATTTTTTGCCAATCAGTTGTACTTTGTGTCATTTTTTGACATATATAAATTTTTTCCTTTTTTTTTCTTAATCTGACATAGTTGTCTTTTATATTATATTTTTGGCTCTTAAGTTTACCACCATAACTTGAGTTCTTTCAATATGTGCCATTATGTTTAGTAGTTTTTGTCTTTTGTACGTTAACATATAAAATTGTAAGCATTTGTATGCGTACTTTATGAACAGCCGACAACTCATACTAGTACGAGCCGGCGTTAAAATGAATTGTTATTTTCATTCAAATAACATACAAGTATATGGCGGCGGATAGTTTGCAAAGTACTATCACTTAATTTTCTGCCAATCAGTTGTACTTTGTGTCATTTTTTGACATATCTAAATTTTTTCCTTTTTTTTTCTTAATCTGACATAGTTGTCTTTTATATTATATTTTTGGCTCTTAAGTTTACCACCATAACTTAAGTTCTTTCAATATGTGCCATTATGTTCAGTAGTTTTTGTCTTTTGTACGTTAACATATAAAATTGTAAGCGTTTGTATGCGTACTTTATGAACAGCCGACAACTCATACTAGTACGAGCCGGCGTTAAAATGAATTGTTATTTTCATTCAAATAACATACAAGTATATGGCGGCGGATTGTTTGCAAAGTACTATCACTTAAATTTTTGCCAATCACTTGGACTTTGTGTCATTTTTTGACATCTATAAATTTTTTCTTTTTTTTTTCTTAATCTGACATGGTAGTCTTCTACATTATATTTTTGGCTCTTAAGTTTACCACCATAACTTAAGTTTTTTCAATATGTGCCATTATGTTCAGTAGTTTTTGTCTTTTGTACGTTAACATATAAAATTGTAAGCATTTGTATGCTTACTTTATGAACAGCCGACAACTCATACTAGTACGAGCCGGCGTTAAAATGAATTGTTATTTTCATTCAAATAACATACAAGTATATGGCGGCGGATAGTTTGCAAAGTACTATCACTTAATTTTTTGCCAATCAGTTGTACTTTGTGTCATTTTTTTAACATCTATAAATTTTTTCCTTTTTTTTTCTTAATCTGACATAGTTGTCTTTTATATTATATTTTTGGCTCTTAAGTTTACCACCATAACTTAAATTTTTTCAATATGTGCCATTATGTTTAGTAGTTTTTGTCTTTTGTACGTTAACATATAAAATTGTAAGCATTTGTATGCGTACTTTATGAACAGCCGACAACTCATACAAGTACGAGCCGGCGTTAAAATAAATTGTTATTTTCATTCAAATAACATACAAGTATATGGCGGCGGATAGTTTGCAAAGTACTATCACTTAATTTTTTGCCAATCAGTTGTACTTTGTGTCATTTTTAGACATCTATAAATTTTTTCTTTTTTTTTTCTTAATCTGACATGGTAGTCTTCTACATTATATTTTTGGCTCTTAAGTTTACCACCATAACTTAAGTTTTTTCAATATGTGCCATTATGTTTAGTAGTTTTTGTCTTTTGTACGTTAACATATAAAATTGTAAGCATTTGTATGCTTACTTTATGAACAGCCGACAACTCATACTAGTACATGCCGGCGTTAAAATGAATTGTTATTTTCATTCAAATAACATACAAGTATATGGCGGCGGATAGTTTGCAAAGTACTATCACTTAATTTTTTGCCAATCAGTTCTACTTTGTATCACTTTTTGACATATATAATTTTTTTTCTTTTTTTTTCTTAATCTGACATAGTTGTCTTTTATATTTTATTTTTAGCTCTTAAGTTTACCACCATAACTTAAGTTTTTTCGATATGTGCTATTATGTTTGGTAGTTTTTGTCTTTTGTACGTTAACATATAAAATTGTAAGCATTTGTATGCGTACTTTATGAACAGCCGACAACTCATACTAGTACGAGCCGGCGTTAAAATGAATTGTTATTTTCATTCAAATAACATACAAGTATATGGCGGCGGATAGTTTGCAAAGTACTATCACTTAATTTTCTGCCAATCAGTTGTACTTTGTGTCATTTTTTGACATATATAAATTTTTCCCTTTTTTTTTCTTAATCTGACATAGTTGTCTTTTATATTATATTTTTGGCTCTTAAGTTTACCACCATAACTTAAGTTTTTTCAATATGTGCCATTATGTTTAGTAGTTTTTGTCTTTTGTACGTTAACATATAAAATTGTAAGCATTTGTATGCGTACTTTATGAACAGCCGACAACTCATACTAGTACGAGCTGGCGTTAAAATGAATTGTTATTTTCATTCAAATAACATACAAGTATATGGCGGCGGATAGTTTGCAAAGTACTATCACTTAATTTTTTGCCAATCAGTTGTACTTTGTGTCATTTTTTGACATCTATAAATTTTTTCCTTTTTTTTTCTTAATCTGACATAGTTGTCTTTAATATTACATTTTTGGATCTTAAGTTTACCACCATAACTTAAGTTTTTTCAATATGTGCCATTATGTTTAGTAGTTTTTGTCTTTTGTACGTTAACATATAAAATTGTAAGCATTTGTATGCTTACTTTATGAACAGCCGACAACTCATACTAGTACGAGCCGGCGTTAAAACGAATTGTTATTTTCATTCAAATAACATACAAGTATATGGCGGCGGATAGTTTGCAAAGTACTATCACTTAATTTTTTCCAATCAGTTGTACTTTGTGTCATTTTTTGACATATATAAATTTTTTCCTTTTTTTTTCTTAATCTGACATAGTTGTCTTTTATATTATATTTTTGGCTCTTAAGTTTACCACCATAACTTAAGTTTTTTCAATATGTGCCATTATGTTTAGTAGTTTTTGTTTTTTGTACGTTAACATATAAAATTGTAAGCATTTGTATGCGTACTTTATGAACAGCCGACAACTCATACTAGTACGAGCCAGCGTTAAAATGAATTGTTATTTTCATTCAAATAACATACAAGTATATGGCGGCGGATAGTTTGCAAAGTACTATCACTTAATTTTTTGCCAATCAGTTGTACTTTGTGTCATTTTTAGACATCTATAAATTTTTTCTTTTTTTTTTCTTAATCTGACATGGTAGTCTTCTACATTATATTTTTGGCTCTTAAGTTTACCACCATAACTTAAGTTTTTTTAATATGTGCTATTATGTTTAGTAGTTTTTGTCTTTTGTACGTTAACATATAAAATTGTAAGCATTTGTATGCTTACTTTATGAACAGCCGCCAACTCAAACTAGTACGAGCCGGCGTTAAAATGAATTGTTATTTTCATTCAAATAACATACAAGTATATGGCGGCGGATAGTTTGCAAAGTACTATCACTTAATTTTTTGCCAATCAGTTCTACTTTGTGTCACTTTTTGACATATGTAAATTTTTTTCTTTTTTTTTCTTAATCTGACATAGTTGTCTTTTATATTATATTTTTGGCTCTTAAGTTTACCACCATAACTTAAGTTTTTTCAATATGTGCCATTATGTTTAGTAGTGTTTGTCTTTTGTACGTTAACATATAAAATTGTAAGCATTTGTATGCGTACTTTATGAACAGCCGACAACTCATACTAGTACGAGCCGGCGTTAAAATGAATTGTTATTTTCATTCAAATAACATACAAGTATATGGCGGCGGATAGTTTGCAAAGTACTATCACTTAATTTTTTGCCAATCAGTTGTACTTTGTGTCATTTTTTGACATATATAAATTTTTTCCTTTTTTTTTCTTAATCTGACATAGTTGTCTTTTATATTATATTTTTGGCTCTTAAGTTTACCACCATAACTTAAGTTTTTTCAATATGTGCCATTATGTTTAGTAGTTTTTGTCTTTTGTACGTTAACATATAAAATTGTAAGCATTTGTATGCGTACTTTATGAACAGCCGACAACTCATACTAGTACGAGCCGGCGTTAAAATGAATTGTTATTTTCATTCAAATAACATACAAGTATATGGCGGCGGATAGTTTGCAAAGTACTATCACTTAATTTTTTGCCAATCAGTTGTACTTTGTGTCATTTTTTGACATATATAAATTTTTTCCTTTTTTTTTCTTAATCTGACATAGTTGTCTTTTATATTATATTTTTGGCTCTTGAGTTTACCACCATAACTTAAGTTTTTTCAATATGTGCCATTATGTTTAGTAGTTTTTGTCTTTTGTACGTTAACATATAAAATTGTAAGCATTTGTATGCGTACTTTATGAACAGCCGACAACTCATACTAGTACGAGCCGGCGTTAAAATGAATTGTTATTTTCATTCAAATAACATACAAGTATATAGCGGCGGATAGTTTGCAAAGTACTATCACTTAATTTTTTGCCAATCAGTTGTACTTTGTGTCATTTTTTGACATATATAAATTTTTTCCTTTTTTTTTCTTAATCTGACATAGTTGTCTTTTATATTATATTTTTGGCTCTTAAGTTTACCACCATAACTTAAGTTTTTTCAATATGTGCCATTATGTTTAGTAGTTTTTGTCTTTTGTACGTTAACATATAAAATTGTAAGCATTTGTATGCGTACTTTATAAACAGCCGACAACTCATACTAGTACGAGCCGGCGTTAAAATGAATTGTTATTTTCATTCAAATAACATACAAGTATATGGCGGCGGATAGTTTGCAAAGTACTATCACTTAATTTTTTGCCAATCAGTTGTACTTTGTGTCATTTTTTGACATATATAAATTTTTTCCTTTTTATTTCTTAATCTGACATAGTTGTCTTTTATATTATATTTTTGGCTCTTAAGTTTACCACTATAACTTAAGTTTTTTCAATATGTGCCATTATGTTTAGTAGTTTTTGTCTTTTGTACGTTAACATATAAAATTGTAAGCATTTGTATGCGTACTTTATGAACAGCCGACAACTCATACTAGTACGAGCCGGCGTTAAAATGAATTGTTATTTTCATTCAAATAACATACAAGTATATAGCGGCGGATAGTTTGCAAAGTACTATCACTTAATTTTTTGCCAATCAGTTGTACTTTGTGTCATTTTTTGACATATATAAATTTTTTCCTTTTTTTTTCTTAATCTGACATAGTTGTCTTTTATATTATATTTTTGGCTCTTAAGTTTACCACCATAACTTAAGTTTTTTCAATATGTGCCATTATGTTTAGTAGTTTTTGTCTTTTGTACGTTAACATATAAAATTGTAAGCATTTGTATGCGTACTTTATAAACAGCCGACAACTCATACTAGTACGAGCCGGCGTTAAAATGAATTGTTATTTTCATTCAAATAACATACAAGTATATGGCGGCGGATAGTTTGCAAAGTACTATCACTTAATTTTTTGCCAATCAGTTGTACTTTGTGTCATTTTTTGACATATATAAATTTTTTCCTTTTTATTTCTTAATCTGACATAGTTGTCTTTTATATTATATTTTTGGCTCTTAAGTTTACCACTATAACTTAAGTTTTTTCAATATGTGCCATTATGTTTAGTAGTTTTTGTCTTTTGTACGTTAACATATAAAATTGTAAGCATTTGTATGCGTACTTTATGAACAGCCGACAACTCATACTAGTACGAGCCGGCGTTAAAATGAATTGTTATTTTCATTCAAATAACATACAAGTATATGGCGGCGGATAGTTTGCAAAGTACTATCACTTAATTTTTTGCCAATCAGTTGTACTTTGTGTCATTTTTTGACATATATAAATTTTTTCCTTTTTTTTTCTTAATCTGACATAGTTGTCTTTTATATTATATTTTTGGCTCTTAAGTTTACCACCATAACTTAAGTTTTTTCAATATGTGCCATTATGTTTAGTAGTTTTTGTCTTTTGTACGTTAACATATAAAATTGTAAGCATTTGTATGCGTACTTTATGAACAGCCGACAACTCATACTAGTACGAGCCGGCGTTAAAATGAATTGTTATTTTCATTCAAATAACATACAAGTATATGGCGGCGGATAGTTTGCAAAGTACTATCACTTAATTTTTTGCCAATCAGTTGTACTTTGTGTCATTTTTTGACATCTATAAATTTTTCCCTTTTTTTTTCTTAATCTGACATAGTTGTCTTTTATATTATATTTTTGGCTCTTAAGTTTACCACCATAACTTAAGTTTTTTCAATATGTGCCATTATGTTTAGTAGTTTTTGTCTTTTGTACGTTAACATATAAAATTGTAAGCATTTGTATGCGTACTTTATGAACAGCCGACAACTCATACTAGTACGAGCCGGCGTTAAAATAAATTGTTATTTTCATTCAATTAACATGCAAGTATATGGCGGCGGATAGTTTGCAAAGTACTATCACTTAATTTTTTGCCAATCACTTGTACTTTGTGTCATTTTTTGACATATATAAATTTTTTCCTTTATTTTTCTTAATCTGACATAGTTGTCTTTTATATTATATTTTTGGCTATTAAGTTTACCACCATAACTTAAGTTTTTTCAATATGTGCCATTATGTTTAGTAGTTTTTGTCTTTTGTACGTTAACATATAAAATTGTAAGCATTTGTATGCTTACTTTATGAACAGCCGACAACTCATACTAGTACGAGCCGGCGTTCAAATGAATTGTTATTTTCATTCAAATAACATACAAGTATATGGTTGCGGATACTTTGCAAAGTACTATCACTTAATTTTTTGCCAATCAGTTGTACTTTGTGTCATATTTTGACATATATAAATTTTTTCCTTTTTTTTTCTTAATCTGACATAGTTGTCTTTTATATTATATTTTTGGTTCTTAAGTTTACCACCATAACTTAAGTTTTTTCAATATGTGCCATTATGTTTAGTAGTTTTTGTCTTTTGTACGTTAATATATAAAATTGTAAGCATTTGTATGCGTACTTTATGAACAGCCGACAACTCATACTAGTACGAGCCGGCGTTAAAATGAATTGTTATTTTCATTCAAATAACATACAAGTATATGGCGGCGGATAGTTTGCAAAGTACTATCACTTAATTTTTTGCCAATCAGTTGTACTTTGTGTCATTTTTTGACATCTATAAATTTTTTCCTTTTTTTTTCTTAATCTGACATAGTTGTCTTTAATATTATATTTTTGGATCTTAAGTTTACCACCATAACTTAAGTTTTTTCAATATGTGCCATTATGTTTAGTAGTTTTTGTCTTTTGTACGTTAACATATAAAATTGTAAGCATTTGTATGCGTACTTTATGAACAGCCGACGACTCATACAAGTACAAGCCGGCGTTAAAATGAATTGTTATTTTCATTCAAATAACATACAAGTATATGGCGGCGGATAGTTCGCAAAGTAATATCACTTAATTTTTTGCCAATCAGTTGTACTTTGTGTCATTTTTAGACATCTATAAATTTTTTCTTTTTTTTTTCTTAATCTGACATGGTAGTCTTCTACATTATATTTTTGGCTCTTAAGTTTACCACCATAACTTAAGTTTTTTCAATATGTGCCATTATGTTCAGTAGTTTTTGTCTTTTGTACGTTAACATATAAAATTGTAAGCATTTGTATGCTTACTTTATGAACAGCCGACAACTCATACTAGTACGAGCCGGCGTTAAAATGAATTGTTATTTTCATTCAAATAACATACAAGTATATGGCGGCGGATAGTTTGCAAAGTACTTTCACTTAATTTTTTGCCAATCAGTTGTACTTTGTGTCATTTTTTGACATCTATAAATTTTTCCCTTTTTTTTTCTTAATCTGACATAGTTGTCTTTTATATTATATTTTTGGCTCTTAAGTTTACCACCATAACTTAAGTTTTTTCAATATGTGCCATTATGTTTAGTAGGTTTTGTCTTTTGTACGTTAACATATAAAATTGTAAGCATTTGTATGCTTACTTTATGAACAGCCGACAACTCATACTAGTACGAGCCGGCGTTAAAATGAATTGTTATTTTCATTCAAATAACATACAAGTATATGGCAGCGGATAGTTTGCAAAGTACTATCACTTAATTTTTTGCCAATCAGTTCTACTTTGTGTCACTTTTTGACATATGTAAATTTTTTTCTTTTTTTTTCTTAATCTGACATAGTTGTCTTTTATATTTTATTTTTGGCTCTTAAGTTTACCACCATAACTTAAGTTTTTTCAATATGTGCTATTATGTTTAGTAGTTTTTGTCTTTTGTACGTTAACATATAAAATTGTAAGCATTTGTATGCTTACTTTATGAACAGCCGCCAACTCATACTAGTACGAGCCGGCGTTAAAATGAATTGTTATTTTCATTCAAATAACATACAAGTATATGGTGGCGGATACTTTGCAAAGTACTATCACTTAATTTTTTGCCAATCAGTTGTACTTTGTGTCATTTTTTGACATATATAAATTTTTTCCTTTTTTTTTCTTAATCTGACATAGTTGTCTTTTATATTATATTTTTGGCTCTTAAGTTTACCACCATCACTTAAGTTTTTTCAATATGTGCCATTATGTTTAGTAGTTTTTGTTTTTTGTACGTTAACATATAAAATTGTAAGCATTTGTATGCTTACTTTATGAACAGCCGACAACTCATACTTGTACGAGCCGGCGTTCAAATGAATTGTTATTTTCATTCAAATAACATACAAGTATATGGTTGCGGATACTTTGCAAAGTACTATCACTTAATTTTTTGCCAATCAGTTGTACTTTGTGTCATTTTTTGACATATATAAATTTTTTCCTTTTTTTTTCTTAATCTGACATAGTTGTCTTTTATATTATATTTTTGGCTCCTAAGTTTACCACCATAACTTAAGTTTTTTCAATATGTGCCATTATGTTTAGTAGTTTTTGTCTTTTGTACGTTAACATATAAAATTGTAAGCATTTGTATGCGTACTTTATGAACAGCCGACAACTCATACTAGTACGAGCCGGCGTTAAAATGAATTGTTATTTTCATTCAAATAACATACAAGTATATGGCGGCGGATAGTTTGCAAAGTACTATCACTTAATTTTTTGCCAATCAGTTGTTCTTTGTGTCATTTTTTGACATCTATAAATTTTTTCCTTTTTTTTTCTTAATCTGACATAGTTGTCTTTTATATTATATTTTTGGCTCTTAAGTTTACTACCATAACTTAAGTTTTTTCAATATGTGCCATTATGTTTAGTAGTTTTTGTCTTTTGTACGTTAACATATAAAATTGTAAGCATTTGTATGCGTACTTTATGAACAGCCGACAACTCATACTAGTACGAGCTGGCGTTATAAATGAATTGTTATTTTCATTCAAATAACATACAAATATATGGCGGTGGATAGTTTGCAAAGTACTATCACTTAATTTTCTGCTAATCAGTTGTACTTTGTGTCATTTTTTGACATATCTAAATTTTTTCCTTTTTTTTTCTTAATCTGACATAGTTGTCTTTTATATTATATTTTTGGCTCTTAAGTTTACCACCATAACTTAAGTTTTTTCAATATTTGCCATTATGTTTAGTAGTTTTTGTCTTTTGTACGTTAACATATAAAATTGTAAGCATTTGTATGCTTACTTTATGAACAGCCGACAACTCATACTAGTACGAGCCGGCGTTAAAATGAATTGTTATTTTCATTCAAATAACATACAAGTATATGGCAGCGGATAGTTTGCAAAGTACTATCACTTAATTTTTTGCCAATCAGTTCTACTTTGTGTCACTTTTTGACATATGTAAATTTTTTTCTTTTTTTTTCTTAATCTGACATAGTTGTCTTTTATATTTTATTTTTGGCTCTTAAGTTCACCACCATAACTTAAGTTTTTTCAATATTTGCCATTATGTTTAGTAGTTTTTGTCTTTTGTACGTTAACATATAAAATTGTAAGCATTTGTATGCGTACTTTATGAACAGCCGACAACTCATACTAGTACGAGCCGGCGTTAAAATGAATTGTTATTTTCATTCAAATAACATACAAGTATATGGCGGTGGATAGTTTGCAAAGTACTATCACTTAATTTTCTGCCAATCAGTTGTACTTTGTGTCATTTTTTGTCATATCTAAATTTTTTCCTTTTTTTTTTTTAATCTGACATAGTTGTCTTTTATATTATATTTTTGGCTCTTAAGTTTACCACCATAACTTAAGTTTTTTCAATATGTGCCATTATGTTTAGTAGTTTTTGTCTTTTGTACGTTAACATATAAAATTGTAAGCATTTGTATGCGTACTTTATGAACAGCCGACAACTCATACTAGTACGAGCCGGCGTTAAAATGAATTGTTATTTTCATTCAAATAACATACAAGTATCCGGCGGTGGATAGTTTGCAAAGTACTATCACTTAATTTTCTGCCAATCAGTTGTACTTTGTGTCATTTTTTGTCATATCTAAATTTTTTCCTTTTTTTTTCTTAATCTGACATAGTTGTCTTTTATATTATATTTTTGGCTCTTAAGTTTACCACCATAACTTAAGTTTTTTCAATATGTGCCATTATGTTTAGTAGTTTTTGTCTTTTGTACGTTATCATATAAAATTGTAAGCATTTGTATGCGTACTTTATGAACAGCCGACAACTCATACTAGTACGAGCCGGCGTTAAAATGAATTGTTATTTTCATTCAAATAACATACAAGTATATGGCGGCGGATAGTTTGCAAAGTACTATTACTTAATTTTTTGCCAATCACTTGTACTTTGTGTCATTTTTTGACATCTATAAATTTTTTCTTTTTTTTTTCTTAATCAGACATAGTTGTCTTTTATATTATATTTTTGGCTCTTAAGTTTACCACTATAACTTAAGTTCTTTCAATATGTGCCATTATGTTTAGCAGTTTTTGTCTTTCGTACGTTAACATATAAAATTGTAAGCATTTGTATGCGTACTTTATGAACAGCCGACAACTCATACTAGTACGAGCCGGCGTTAAAATGAATTGTTATTTTCATTCAAATAACATGCAAGTATATGGCGGCGGATAGTTTGCAAAGTACTATCACTTAATTTTTTGCCAATCACTTGTACTTTGTGTTATTTGGTGACATATATAAATTTTTTCCTTTATTTTTCTTAATCTGACATAGTTGTCTTTCATATTATATTTTTGGCTCTTAAGTTTACCACCATAACTTAAGTTTTTTCAATATGTGCCATTATGTTTAGTAGTTTTTGTCTTTTGTACGTTAACATATAAAATTGTAAGCATTTGTATGCGTACTTTATGAACAGCCGACAACTCATACTAGTACGAGCCGGCGTTAAAATGAATTGTTATTTTTATTCAAATAACATGCAAGTATATGGCGGCGGATAGTTTGCAAAGTACTATCACTTAATTTTTTGCCAATTACTTGTACTTTGTGTCATTTTTTGACATATATAAATTTTTTTCTTTATTTTTCTTAATCTGACATAGTTGTCGTTCATATTATATTTTTTGCTCTTAAGTTTACCACCATAACTTAAGTTTTTTCAATATGTGCCATTATGTTTAGTAGTTTTTGTCTTTTGTACGTTAACATATAAAATTGTAAGCATTTGTATGCGTACTTTATGAACAGCCGACAACTCATACTAGTACGAGCCGGCGTTAAAATGAATTGTTATTTTCATTCAAATAACATGCAAGTATATGGCGGCGGATAGTTTGCAAAGTACTATCACTTAATTTTTTGCCAATCACTTGTACTTTGTGTCATTTTTTGACATATATAAATTTTTTCCTTTATTTTTCTTAATCTGACATAGTTGTCTTTCATATTATATTTTTGGCTCTTAAGTTTACCACCATAACTTAAGTTTTTTCAATATGTGCCATTATGTTTAGTAGTTTTTGTCTTTTGTACGTTAACATATAAAATTGTAAGCATTTGTATGCGTACTTTATGAACAGCCGACAACTCATACTAGTACGAGCCGGCGTTAAAATGAATTGTTATTTTCATTCAAATAACATGCAAGTATATGGCGGCGGATAGTTTGCAAAGTACTATCACTTAATTTTTTGCCAATCACTTGTACTTTGTGTCATTTTTTGACATATATAAATTTTTTTCTTTTTTTTTCTTAATCTGACATAGTTGTCTTTTATATTTTATTTTTGGCTCTTAAGTTTACCACCATAACTTAAGTTTTTTCAATATGTGCTATTATGTTTAGTAGTTTTTGTCTTTTGTACGTTAACATATAAAATTGTAAGCATTTGTATGCTTACTTTATGAACAGCCGCCAACTCATACTAGTACGAGCCGGCGTTAAAATGAATTGTTATTTTCATTCAAATAACATACGAGTATATGGCGGCGGATAGTTTGCAAAGTACTATCACTTAATTTTTTGCCAATCAGTTGTACTTTGTGTCATTTTTTGACATATATAAATTTTTTTCTTTTTTTTTCTTAATCTGACATAGTTGTCTTTTATATTATATTTTTGGCTCTTAAGTTTACCACCATAACTTAAGTTTTTTCAATATGTGCCATTATGTTTAGTAGTTTTTGTCTTTTGTACGTTATCATATAAAATTGTAAGCATTTGTATGCGTACTTTATGAACAGCCGACAACTCATACTAGTACGAGCCGGCGTTAAAATGAATTGTTATTTTCATTCAAATAACATACAAGTATATGGCGGCGGATAGTTTGCAACGTACTATCACTTAATTTTTTGCCAATCACTTGTACTTTGTGTCATTTTTTGACATCTATAAATTTTTTCTTTTTTTTTTCTTAATCTGACATAGTTGTCTTTTATATTATATTTTTGACTCTTAAGTTTACCACCATAACTTAAGTTTTTTCAATATGTGCCATTATGTTTAGTAGTTTTTGTCTTTTGTACGTTAACATATAAAATTGTAAGCATTTGTATGCTTACTTTATGAACAGCCGACAACTCATACTAGTACGAGCCGGCGTTCAAATGAATTGTTATTTTCATTCAAATAACATACAAGTATATGGTGGCGGATACTTTGCAAAGTACTATCACTTAATTTTTTGCCAATCAGTTGTACTTTGTGTCATTTTTTGACATATCTAAATTGTTTCCTTTTTTTTTCTTAATCTGACATAGTTGTCTTTTATATTATATTTTTGGCTCTTAAGTTTACCACCATAACTTAAGATTTTTTAATATGTGCCATTATGTTTAGTAGTTTTTGTCTTTTGTACGTTAACATATAAAATTGTAAGCATTTGTATGCGTACTTTATGAACAGCCGACAACTCATACTAGTACGAGCCGGCGTTAAAATGAATTGTTATTTTCATTCAAATAACATACAAGTATATGGCAGCGGATAGTTTGCAAAGTACTATCACTTAATTTTTTGCCAATCAGTTCTACTTTGTGTCACTTTTTGACATATGTAAATTTTTTTCTTTTTTTTTCTTAATCTGACATAGTTGTCTTTTATATTTTATTTTTGGCTCTTAAGTTTACCACCATAACTTAAGTTTTTTCAATATGTGCTATTATGTTTAGTAGTTTTTGTCTTTTGTACGTTAACATATAAAATTGTAAGCATTTGTATGCTTACTTTATGAACAGCCGCCAACTCATACTAGTACGAGCCGGCGTTAAAATGAATTGTTATTTTCATTCAAATAACATACAAGTATATGGTGGCGGATACTTTGCAAAGTACTATCACTTAATTTTTTGCCAATCAGTTGTACTTTGTGTCATTTTTTGACATATATAAATTTTTTCCTTTTTTTTTCTTAATCTGACATAGTTGTCTTTTATATTATATTTTTGGCTCTTAAGTTTACCACCATCACTTAAGTTTTTTCAATATGTGCCATTATGTTTAGTAGTTTTTGTTTTTTGTACGTTAACATATAAAATTGTAAGCATTTGTATGCTTACTTTATGAACAGCCGACAACTCATACTTGTACGAGCCGGCGTTCAAATGAATTGTTATTTTCATTCAAATAACATACAAGTATATGGTTGCGGATACTTTGCAAAGTACTATCACTTAATTTTTTGCCAATCAGTTGTACTTTGTGTCATTTTTTGACATATATAAATTTTTTCCTTTTTTTTTCTTAATCTGACATAGTTGTCTTTTATATTATATTTTTGGCTCCTAAGTTTACCACCATAACTTAAGTTTTTTCAATATGTGCCATTATGTTTAGTAGTTTTTGTCTTTTGTACGTTAACATATAAAATTGTAAGCATTTGTATGCGTACTTTATGAACAGCCGACAACTCATACTAGTACGAGCCGGCGTTAAAATGAATTGTTATTTTCATTCAAATAACATACAAGTATATGGCGGCGGATAGTTTGCAAAGTACTATCACTTAATTTTTTGCCAATCAGTTGTTCTTTGTGTCATTTTTTGACATCTATAAATTTTTTCCTTTTTTTTTCTTAATCTGACATAGTTGTCTTTTATATTATATTTTTGGCTCTTAAGTTTACTACCATAACTTAAGTTTTTTCAATATGTGCCATTATGTTTAGTAGTTTTTGTCTTTTGTACGTTAACATATAAAATTGTAAGCATTTGTATGCGTACTTTATGAACAGCCGACAACTCATACTAGTACGAGCTGGCGTTATAAATGAATTGTTATTTTCATTCAAATAACATACAAATATATGGCGGTGGATAGTTTGCAAAGTACTATCACTTAATTTTCTGCTAATCAGTTGTACTTTGTGTCATTTTTTGACATATCTAAATTTTTTCCTTTTTTTTTCTTAATCTGACATAGTTGTCTTTTATATTATATTTTTGGCTCTTAAGTTTACCACCATAACTTAAGTTTTTTCAATATTTGCCATTATGTTTAGTAGTTTTTGTCTTTTGTACGTTAACATATAAAATTGTAAGCATTTGTATGCTTACTTTATGAACAGCCGACAACTCATACTAGTACGAGCCGGCGTTAAAATGAATTGTTATTTTCATTCAAATAACATACAAGTATATGGCAGCGGATAGTTTGCAAAGTACTATCACTTAATTTTTTGCCAATCAGTTCTACTTTGTGTCACTTTTTGACATATGTAAATTTTTTTCTTTTTTTTTCTTAATCTGACATAGTTGTCTTTTATATTTTATTTTTGGCTCTTAAGTTTACCACCATAACTTAAGTTTTTTCAATATTTGCCATTATGTTTAGTAGTTTTTGTCTTTTGTACGTTAACATATAAAATTGTAAGCATTTGTATGCGTACTTTATGAACAGCCGACAACTCATACTAGTACGAGCCGGCGTTAAAATGAATTGTTATTTTCATTCAAATAACATACAAGTATATGGCGGTGGATAGTTTGCAAAGTACTATCACTTAATTTTCTGCCAATCAGTTGTACTTTGTGTCATTTTTTGTCATATCTAAATTTTTTCCTTTTTTTTTTTTAATCTGACATAGTTGTCTTTTATATTATATTTTTGGCTCTTAAGTTTACCACCATAACTTAAGTTTTTTCAATATGTGCCATTATGTTTAGTAGTTTTTGTCTTTTGTACGTTAACATATAAAATTGTAAGCATTTGTATGCGTACTTTATGAACAGCCGACAACTCATACTAGTACGAGCCGGCGTTAAAATGAATTGTTATTTTCATTCAAATAACATACAAGTATCCGGCGGTGGATAGTTTGCAAAGTACTATCACTTAATTTTCTGCCAATCAGTTGTACTTTGTGTCATTTTTTGTCATATCTAAATTTTTTCCTTTTTTTTTCTTAATCTGACATAGTTGTCTTTTATATTATATTTTTGGCTCTAAAGTTTACCACCATAACTTAAGTTTTTTCAATATGTGCCATTATGTTTAGTAGTTTTTGTCTTTTGTACGTTATCATATAAAATTGTAAGCATTTGTATGCGTACTTTATGAACAGCCGACAACTCATACTAGTACGAGCCGGCGTTAAAATGAATTGTTATTTTCATTCAAATAACATACAAGTATCCGGCGGTGGATAGTTTGCAAAGTACTATCACTTAATTTTCTGCCAATCAGTTGTACTTTGTGTCATTTTTTGTCATATCTAAATTTTTTCCTTTTTTTTTCTTAATCTGACATAGTTGTCTTTTATATTATATTTTTGGCTCTTAAGTTTACCACCATAACTTAAGTTTTTTCAATATGTGCCATTATGTTTAGTAGTTTTTGTCTTTTGTACGTTATCATATAAAATTGTAAGCATTTGTATGCGTACTTTATGAACAGCCGACAACTCATACTAGTACGAGCCGGCGTTAAAATGAATTGTTATTTTCATTCAAATAACATACAAGTATATGGCGGCGGATAGTTTGCAAAGTACTATTACTTAATTTTTTGCCAATCACTTGTACTTTGTGTCATTTTTTGACATCTATAAATTTTTTCTTTTTTTTTTCTTAATCAGACATAGTTGTCTTTTATATTATATTTTTGGCTCTTAAGTTTACCACTATAACTTAAGTTCTTTCAATATGTGCCATTATGTTTAGCAGTTTTTGTCTTTCGTACGTTAACATATAAAATTGTAAGCATTTGTATGCGTACTTTATGAACAGCCGACAACTCATACTAGTACGAGCCGGCGTTAAAATGAATTGTTATTTTCATTCAAATAACATGCAAGTATATGGCGGCGGATAGTTTGCAAAGTACTATCACTTAATTTTTTGCCAATCACTTGTACTTTGTGTTATTTTTTGACATATATAAATTTTTTCCTTTATTTTTCTTAATCTGACATAGTTGTCTTTCATATTATATTTTTGGCTCTTAAGTTTACCACCATAACTTAAGTTTTTTCAATATGTGCCATTATGTTTAGTAGTTTTTGTCTTTTGTACGTTAACATATAAAATTGTAAGCATTTGTATGCGTACTTTATGAACAGCCGACAACTCATACTAGTACGAGCCGGCGTTAAAATGAATTGTTATTTTTATTCAAATAACATGCAAGTATATGGCGGCGGATAGTTTGCAAAGTACTATCACTTAATTTTTTGCCAATTACTTGTACTTTGTGTCATTTTTTGACATATATAAATTTTTTTCTTTATTTTTCTTAATCTGACATAGTTGTCGTTCATATTATATTTTTTGCTCTTAAGTTTACCACCATAACTTAAGTTTTTTCAATATGTGCCATTATGTTTAGTAGTTTTTGTCTTTTGTACGTTAACATATAAAATTGTAAGCATTTGTATGCGTACTTTATGAACAGCCGACAACTCATACTAGTACGAGCCGGCGTTAAAATGAATTGTTATTTTCATTCAAATAACATGCAAGTATATGGCGGCGGATAGTTTGCAAAGTACTATCACTTAATTTTTTGCCAATCACTTGTACTTTGTGTCATTTTTTGACATATATAAATTTTTTCCTTTATTTTTCTTAATCTGACATAGTTGTCTTTCATATTATATTTTTGGCTCTTAAGTTTACCACCATAACTTAAGTTTTTTCAATATGTGCCATTATGTTTAGTAGTTTTTGTCTTTTGTACGTTAACATATAAAATTGTAAGCATTTGTATGCGTACTTTATGAACAGCCGACAACTCATACTAGTACGAGCCGGCGTTAAAATGAATTGTTATTTTCATTCAAATAACATGCAAGTATATGGCGGCGGATAGTTTGCAAAGTACTATCACTTAATTTTTTGCCAATCACTTGTACTTTGTGTCATTTTTTGACATATATAAATTTTTTTCTTTTTTTTTCTTAATCTGACATAGTTGTCTTTTATATTTTATTTTTGGCTCTTAAGTTTACCACCATAACTTAAGTTTTTTCAATATGTGCTATTATGTTTAGTAGTTTTTGTCTTTTGTACGTTAACATATAAAATTGTAAGCATTTGTATGCTTACTTTATGAACAGCCGCCAACTCATACTAGTACGAGCCGGCGTTAAAATGAATTGTTATTTTCATTCAAATAACATACGAGTATATGGCGGCGGATAGTTTGCAAAGTACTATCACTTAATTTTTTGCCAATCAGTTGTACTTTGTGTCATTTTTTGACATATATAAATTTTTTTCTTTTTTTTTCTTAATCTGACATAGTTGTCTTTTATATTATATTTTTGGCTCTTAAGTTTACCACCATAACTTAAGTTTTTTCAATATGTGCCATTATGTTTAGTAGTTTTTGTCTTTTGTACGTTATCATATAAAATTGTAAGCATTTGTATGCGTACTTTATGAACAGCCGACAACTCATACTAGTACGAGCCGGCGTTAAAATGAATTGTTATTTTCATTCAAATAACATACAAGTATATGGCGGCGGATAGTTTGCAACGTACTATCACTTAATTTTTTGCCAATCACTTGTACTTTGTGTCATTTTTTGACATCTATAAATTTTTTCTTTTTTTTTTCTTAATCTGACATAGTTGTCTTTTATATTATATTTTTGACTCTTAAGTTTACCACCATAACTTAAGTTTTTTCAATATGTGCCATTATGTTTAGTAGTTTTTGTCTTTTGTACGTTAACATATAAAATTGTAAGCATTTGTATGCTTACTTTATGAACAGCCGACAACTCATACTAGTACGAGCCGGCGTTCAAATGAATTGTTATTTTCATTCAAATAACATACAAGTATATGGTGGCGGATACTTTGCAAAGTACTATCACTTAATTTTTTGCCAATCAGTTGTACTTTGTGTCATTTTTTGACATATCTAAATTGTTTCCTTTTTTTTTCTTAATCTGACATAGTTGTCTTTTATATTATATTTTTGGCTCTTAAGTTTACCACCATAACTTAAGATTTTTTAATATGTGCCATTATGTTTAGTAGTTTTTGTCTTTTGTACGTTAACATATAAAATTGTAAGCATTTGTATGCGTACTTTATGAACAGCCGACAACTCATACTAGTACGAGCCGGCGTTAAAATGAATTGTTATTTTCATTCAAATAACATGCAAGTATATGGCGGCGGATAGTTTGCAAAGTACTATCACTTAATTTTTTGCCAATCACTTGTACTTTGTGTCATTTTTTGACATATATAAATTTTTTTCTTTATTTTTCTTAATCTGACATAGTTGTCGTTCATATTATATTTTTGGCTCTTAAGTTTACCACCATAACTTAAGTTTTTTCAATATGTGCCATTATGTTTAGTAGTTTTTGTCTGTTGTACGTTAACATATAAAATTGTAAGCATTTGTATGCGTACTTTATGAACAGCCGACAACTCATACTAGTACGAGCCGGCGTTAAAATGAATTGTTATTTTCATTCAAATAACATACAAGTATATGGCGGTGGATAGTTTGCAAAGTACTATCACTTAATTTTCTGCCAATCAGTTGTACTTTGTGTCATTTTTTGTCATATCTAAATTTTTTCCTTTTTTTTTCTTAATCTGACATAGTTGTCTTTTATATTATATTTTTGGCTCTTAAGTTTACCACCATAACTTAAGTTTTATCAATATGTGCCATTATGTTTAGTAGTTTTTGTCTTTTGTACGTTAACATATAAAATTGTAAGCATTTGTATGCGTACTTTATGAACAGCCGACAACTCATACTAGTACGAGCCGGCGTTAAAATGAATTGTTATTTTCATTCAAATAACATACGAGTATATGGCGGCGGATAGTTTGCAAAGTACTATCACTTAATTTTTTGCCAATCAGTTGTACTTTGTGTCATTTTTTGACATCTATAAATTTTTTCCTTTTTTTTTCTTAATCTGACATAGTTGTCTTTTATATTATATTTTTGTCTCTTAAGTTTACCACCATAACTTAAGTTTTTTCAATATGTGCCATTATGTTTAGTAGTTTTTGTCTTTTGTGCGTTAACATATAAAATTGTAAGCATTTGTATGCGTACTTTATGAACAGCCGACAACTCATACTAGTACGAGCCAGCGTTAAAATGAATTGTTATTTTCATTCAAATAACATACAAGTATATGGCGGTGGATAGTTTGCAAAGTACTATCACTTAATTTTCTGCCAATCAGTTGTACTTTGTGTCATTTTTTGTCATATCTAAATTTTTTCCTTTTTTTTTCTTAATCTGACATAGTTGTCTTTTATATTATATTTTTGGCTCTTAAGTTTACCACCATAACTTAAGTTTTTTCAATATGTGCCATTATGTTTAGTAGTTTTTGTCTTTTGTACGTTATCATATAAAATTGTAAGCATTTGTATGCGTACTTTATGAACAGCCGACAACTCATACTAGTACGAGCCGGCGTTAAAATGAATTAGTATTTTTATTCAAATAACATACAAGTATCCGGCGGTGGATAGTTTGCAAAGTACTATCACTTAATTTTCTGCCAATCAGTTGTACTTTGTGTCATTTTTTGTCATATCTAAATTTTTTCCTTTTTTTTTCTTAATCTGACATAGTTGTCTTTTATATTATATTTTTGGCTCTTAAGTTTACCACCATAACTTAAGTTTTTTCAATATGTGCCATTATGTTTAGTAGTTTTTGTCTTTTGTACGTTATCATATAAAATTGTAAGCATTTGTATGCGTACTTTATGAACAGCCGACAACTCATACTAGTACGAGCCGGCGTTAAAATGAATTGTTATTTTCATTCAAATAACATACAAGTATATGGCGGCGGATAGTTTGCAAAGTACTATCACTTAATTTTTTGCCAATCACTTGTACTTTGTGTCATTTTTTGACATCTATAAATTTTTTCTTTTTTTTTTCTTAATCAGACATAGTTGTCTTTTATATTATATTTTTGGCTCTTAAGTTTACCACTATAACTTAAGTTCTTTCAATATGTGCCATTATGTTTAGTAGTTTTTGTCTTTTGTACGTTAACATATAAAATTGTAAGCATTTGTATGCGTACTTTATGAACAGCCGACAACTCATACTAGTACGAGCCGGCGTTAAAATGAATTGTTATTTTCATTCAAATAACATGCAAGTATATGGCGGCGGATAGTTTGCAAAGTACTATCACTTAATTTTTTGCCAATCACTTGTACTTTGTGTCATTTTTTGACATATATAAATTTTTTCCTTTATTTTTCTTAATCTGACATAGTTGTCTTTCATATTATATTTTTGGCTCTTAAGTTTACCACCATAACTTAAGTTTTTTCAATATGTGCCATTATGTTTAGTAGTTTTTGTCTTTTGTACGTTAACATATAAAATTGTAAGCATTTGTATGCGTACTTTATGAACAGCCGACAACTCATACTAGTACGAGCCGGCGTTAAAATGAATTGTTATTTTTATTCAAATAACATGCAAGTATATGGCGGCGGATAGTTTGCAAAGTACTATCACTTAATTTTTTGCCAATCACTTGTACTTTGTGTCATTTTTTGACATATATAAATTTTTTTCTTTATTTTTCTTAATCTGACATAGTTGTCGTTCATATTATATTTTTGGCTCTTAAGTTTACCACCATAACTTAAGTTTTTTCAATATGTGCCATTATGTTTAGTAGTTTTTGTCTTTTGTACGTTAACATATAAAATTGTAAGCATTTGGATGCGTACTTTATGAACAGCCGACAACTCATACTAGTACGAGCCGGCGTTAAAATGAATTGTTATTTTCATTCAAATAACATGCAAGTATATGGCGGCGGATAGTTTGCAAAGTACTATCACTTAATTTTTTGCCAATCAGTTGTACTTTGTGTCATTTTTTGACATCTATAAATTTTTTCCTTTTTTTTTCTTAATCTGACATAGTTGTCTTTTATATTATATTTTTGTCTCTTAAGTTTACCACCATAACTTAAGTTTTTTCAATATGTGCCATTATGTTTAGTAGTTTTTGTCTTTTGTACGTTAACATATAAAATTGTAAGCATTTGTATGCGTACTTTATGAACAGCCGACAACTCATACTAGTACGAGCCGGCGTTAAAATGAATTGTTATTTTCATTCAAATAACATACAAGTATATGGTGGCGGATACTTTGCAAAGTACTATCACTTAATTTTTTGCCAATCAGTTGTACTTTGTGTCATTTTTTGACATATCTAAATTTTTTCCTTTTTTTTTCTTAATCTGACATAGTTGTCTTTTATATTATATTTTTGGCTCTTAAGTTTACCACCATAACTTAAGTTTTTTCAATATGTGCCATTATGTTTAGTAGTTTTTGTCTTTTGTACGTTAACATATAAAATTGTAAGCATTTGTATGCGTACTTTATGAACAGCCGACAACTCATATTAGTACGAGCCGGCGTTAAAATGAATTGTTATTTTCATTCGAATAACATACAAGTATGTGGCGGCGGATAGTTTGCAAAGTACTATCACTTAATTTTTTGCCAATCACTTGTACTTTGTGTCATTTTTTGACATCTATAAATTTTTTCTTTTTTTTTTCTTAATCTGACATAGTTGTCTTTTATATTATATTTTTGGCTCTTAAGTTTACCACCATAACTTAAGTTTTTTCAATATGTGCCATTATGTTTAGTAGTTTTCGTCTTTTGTACGTTAACATATAAAATTGTAAGCATTTGTATGCGTACTTTATGAACAGCCGACAACTCATACTAGTACGAGCCGGCGTTAAAATGAATTGTTATTTTCATTCAAATAACATGCAAGTATATGGCGGCGGATAGTTTGCAGAGTACTATCACTTAATTTTTTGCCAATCACTTGTACTTTGTGTCATTTTTTGACATATATAAATTTTTTCCTTTATTTTTCTTAATCTGACATAGTTGTCTTTTATATTATATTTTTGGCTCTTAAGTTTACCACCATAACTTAAGTTTTTTCAATATGTGCCATTATGTTTAGTAGTTTTTGTCTTTTGTACGTTAACATATAAAATTGTAAGCATTTGTATGCTTACTTTATGAACAGCCGACAACTCATACTAGTACGAGCCGGCGTTCACATGAATTGTTATTTTCATTCAAATAACATACAAGTATATGGTGGCGGATACTTTGCAAAGTACTATCACTTAATTTTTTGCCAATCAGTTGTACTTTGTGTCATTTTTTGACATATATAAATTTTTTTCTTTTTTTTTCTTAATCTGACATAGTTGTCTTTTATATTATATTTTTGGCTCTTAAGTTTACCACCATAACTTAAGTTTTTTCAATATGTGCCATTATGTTTAGTAGTTTTTGTCTTTTGTACGTTAACATATAAAATTGTAAGCATTTGTATGCGTACTTTATGAACAGCCGACAACTCATACTAGTACGAGCCGGCGTTAAAATGAATTGTTATTTTCATTCAAATAACATGCAAGTATATGGCGGCGGATAGTTTGCAAAGTACTATCACTTAATTTTTTGCCAATCACTTGTACTGTGTGTCATTTTTTGACATATATAAATTTTTTTCTTTATTTTTCTTAATCTGACATAGTTGTCGTTCATATTATATTTTTGGCTCTTAAGTTTACCACCATAACTTAAGTTTTTTCAATATGTGCCATTATGTTTAGTAGTTTTTGTCTTTTGTACGTTAACATATAAAATTGTAAGCATTTGTATGCGTACTTTATGAACAGCCGACAACTCATACTAGTACGAGCCGGCGTTAAAATGAATTGTTATTTTCATTCAAATAACATACGAGTATATGGCGGCGGATAGTTTGCAAAGTACTATCACTTAATTTTTTGCCAATCAGTTGTACTTTGTGTCATTTTTTGACATCTATAAATTTTTTCCTTTTTTTTTCTTAATCTGACATAGTTGTCTTGTATATTATATTTTTGGCTCTTAAGTTTACCACCATAACTTAAGTTTTTTCAATATAAGCCATTATGTTTAGTAGTTTTTGTCTTTTGTACGTTAACATATAAAATTGTAAGCATTTGTATGCGTACTTTATGAACAGCCGACAACTCATACTAGTACGAGCCGGCGTTAAAATGAATTGTTATTTTTATTCAAATAACATACAAGTATATGGCGGTGGATAGTTTGCAAAGTACTATCACTTAATTTTCTGCCAATCAGTTGTACTTTGTGTCATTTTTTGTCATATCTAAATTTTTTCCTTTTTTTTTCTTAATCTGACATAGTTGTCTTTTATATCATATTTTTAGCTCTTAAGTTTACCACCATAACTTAAGTTTTTTCAACATGTGCCATTATGTTTAGTAGTTTTTGTCTTTTGTACGTTATCATATAAAATTGTAAGCATTTGTATGCGTACTTTATGAACAGCCGACAACTCATACTAGTACGAGCCGGCGTTAAAATGAATTGTTATTTTCATTCAAATAACATACAAGTATATGGCGGCGGATAGTTTGCAAAATACTATCACTTAATTTTTTGCCAATCACTTGTACTTTGTGTCATTTTTTGACATATATAAATTTTTTCTTTTTTTTTTCTTAATCAGACATAGTTGTCTTTTATATTATATTTTTGGCTCTTAAGTTTACCACTATAACTTAAGTTCTTTCAATATGTGCCATTATGTTTAGTAGTTTTTGTCTTTTGTACGTTAACATATAAAATTGTAAGCATTTGTATGCGTACTTTATGAACAGCCGACAACTCATACTAGTACGAGCCGGCGTTAAAATGAATTGTTATTTTCATTCAAATAACATGCAAGTATATGGCGGCGGATAGTTTGCAAAGTACTATCACTTAATTTTTTGCCAATCACTTGTACTTTGTGTCATTTTTTGACATATATAAATTTTTTCCTTTATTTTTCTTAATCTGACATAGTTGTCTTTCATATTATATTTTTGGCTCTTAAGTTTACCACCATAACTTGAGTTTTTTCAATATGTGCCATTATGTTTAGTAGTTTTTGTCTTTTGTACGTTAACATATAAAATTGTAAGCATTTGTATGCGTACTTTATGAACAGCCGACAACTCATACTAGTACGAGCCGGCGTTAAAATGAATTGTTATTCTCATTCAAATAACATGCAAGTATATGGCGGCGGATAGTTTGCAAAGTACTATCACTTAATTTTTTGCCAATCACTTGTACTTTGTGTCATTTTTTGACATATATAAATTTTTTTCTTTATTTTTCTTAATCTGACATAGTTGTCGTTCATATTATATTTTTGGCTCTTAAGTTTACCACCATAACTTAAGTTTTTTCAATATGTGCCATTATGTTTAGTAGTTTTTGTCTTTTGTACGTTAACATATAAAATTGTAAGCATTTGTATGCGTACTTTATGAACAGCCGACAACTCATACTAGTACGAGCCGGCGTTAAAATGAATTAATATTTTCATTCAAATAACATACGAGTATATGGCGGCGGATAGTTTGCAAAGTACTATCACTTAATTTTTTGCCAATCAGTTGTACTTTGTGTCATTTTTTGACATCTATAAATTTTTTCCTTTTTTTTTCTTAATCTGACATAGTTGTCTTTTATATTATATTTTTGTCTCTTAAGTTTACCACCATAACTTAAGTTTTTTCAATATGTGCCATTATGTTTAGTAGTTTTTGTCTTTTGTACGTTAACATATAAAATTGTAAGCATTTGTATGCGTACTTTATGAACAGCCGACAACTCATACTAGTACGAGCCGGCGTTAAAATGAATTGTTATTTTCATTCAAATAACATACAAGTATATGGCGGTGGATAGTTTGCAAAGTACTATCACTTAATTTTCTGCCAATCAGTTGTACTTTGTGTCATTTTTTGTCATATCTAAATTTTTTCCTTTTTTTTTCTTAATCTGACATAGTTGTCTTTTATATTATATTTTTGGCTCTTAAGTTTACCACCATAACTTAAGTTTTTTCAATATGTGCCATTATGTTTAGTAGTTTTTGTCTTTTGTACGTTAACATATAAAATTGTAAGCATTTGTATGCGTACTTTATGAACAGCCGACAACTCATACTAGTACGAGCCGGCGTTAAAATGAATTGTTATTTTTATTCAAATAACATACAAGTATCCGGCGGTGGATAGTTTGCAAAGTACTATCACTTAATTTTCTGCCAATCAGTTGTACTTTGTGTCATTTTTTGTCATATCTAAATTTTTTCCTTTTTTTTTCTTAATCTGACATAGTTGTCTTTTATATTATATTTTTGGCTCTTAAGTTTACCACCATAACTTAAGTTTTTTCAATATGTGCCATTATGTTTAGTAGTTTTTGTCTTTCGTACGTTATCATATAAAATTGTAAGCCTTTGTATGCGTACTTTATGAACAGCCGACAACTCATACTAGTACGAGCTGGCGTTAAAATGAATTGTTATTTTCATTCAAATAACATACAAGTATATGGCGGCGGATAGTTTGCAAAGTACTATCACTTAATTTTTTGCCAATCACTTGTACTTTGTGTCATTTTTTGACATATATAAATTTTTTCCTTTTTTTTTCTTAATCTGACATAGTTGTCTTTTATATTATATTTTTGTCTCTTAAGTTTACCACCATAACTTAAGTTTTTTCAATATGGGCCATTATGTTTAGTAGTTTTTGTCTTTTGTACGTTAACATATAAAATTGTAAGCATTTGTATGCGTACTTTATGAACAGCCGACAACTCATACTAGTACGAGCCGGCGTTAAAATGAATTGTTATTTTCATTCAAATAACATGCAAGTATATGGCGGCGGATAGTTTGCAAAGTACTATCACTTAATTTTTTGCCAATCACTTGTACTTTGTGTCATTTTTTGACATATATAAATTTTTTTCTTTATTTTTCTTAATCTGACATAGTTGTCGTTCATATTATATTTTTGGCTCTTAAGTTTACCACCATAACTTAAGTTTTTTCAATATGTGCCATTATGTTTAGTAGTTTTTGTCTTTTGTACGTTAACATATAAAATTGTAAGCATTTGTATGCGTACTTTATGAACAGCCGACAACTCATACTAGTACGAGCCGGCGTTTAAATGAATTGTTATTTTCATTCAAATAACATACAAGTATTTGGCGGCGGATAGTTTGCAAAGTACTATCACTTAATTTTTTGCCAATCACTTGTACTTTCTGTCATTTTTTGACATAAATAAATTTTTTTCTTTTTTTTTCTTAATCTGACATAGTTGTCTTTTATATTATATTTTTGGCTCTTAAGTTTACCACCATAACTTAAGTTTTTTCAATATGTGCCATTATGTTTAGTAGTTTTTGTCTTTTGTACGTTATCATATAAAATTGTAAGCATTTGTATGCGTACTTTATGAACAGCCGACAACCCTTACTAGTACGAGCCGGCGTTAAAATGAATTGTTATTTTCATTCAAATAACATACAAGTATATGGCGGCGGATAGTTTGCAACGTACTATCACTTAATTTTTTGCCAATCACTTGTACTTTGTGTCATTTTTTGACATCTATAAATTTTTTCTTTTTTTTTTCTTAATCTGACATAGTTGTCTTTTATATTATATTTTTGGCTCTTAAGTTTACTACCATAACTTAAGTTTTTTCAATATGTGCCATTATGTTTAGTAGTTTTTGTCTTTTGTACGTTAACATATAAAATTGTAAGCATTTGTATGCTTACTTTATGAACAGCCGACAACTCATACTAGTACGAGCCGGCGTTCAAATGAATTGTTATTTTCATTCAAATAACATACAAGTATATGGTGGCGGATACTTTGCAAAGTACTATCACTTAATTTTTTGCCAATCAGTTGTACTTTGTGTCATTTTTTGACATATCTAAATTTTTTCCTTTTTTTTTCTTAATCTGACATAGTTGTCTTTTATATTATATTTTTGGCTCTTAAGTTTACCACCATAACTTAAGTTTTTTCAATATGTGCCATTATGTTTAGTAGTTTTTGTCTTTTGTACGTTAACATATAAAATTGTAAGCATTTGTATGCGTACTTTATGAACAGCCGACAACTCATACTAGTACGAGCCGGCGTTAAAATGAATTGTTATTTTCATTCGAATAACATACAAGTATGTGGCGGCGGATAGTTTGCAAAGTACTATCACTTAATTTATTGCCAATCACTTGTACTTTGAGTCATTTTTTGACATCTATAAATTTTTTCTTTTTTTTTTCTTAATCTGACATAGTTGTCTTTTATATTATATTTTTGGCTCTTAAGTTTACCACCATAACTTAAGTTTTTTCAATATGTGCCATTATGTTTAGTAGTTTTTGTCTTTTGTACGTTATCATATAAAATTGTCAGCATTTGTATGCGTACTTTATGAACAGCCGACAACTCATACTAGTACGAGCCGGCGTTAAAATGAATTGTTATTTTCATTCAAATAACAAACAAGTATATGGCGGCGGATAGTTTGCAAAGTACTATCACTTAATTTTTCGCCAATCACTTGTACTTTGTGTCATTTTTTGACATCTATAAATTTTTTCTTTTTTTTTTCTTAATCTGACATAGTTGTCTTTTATATTATATTTTTGGCTCTTAAGTTTACCACCATAACTTAAATTCTTTCAATATGTGCCATTATGTTTAGTAGTTTTTGTCTTTTGTACGTTAACATATAAAATTGTAAGCATTTGTATGCGTACTTTATGAACAGCCGACAACTCATACTAGTACGAGCCGGCGTTAAAATGAATTGTTATTTTCATTCAAATAACATGCAAGTATATGGCGGCGGATAGTTTGCAAAGTACTATCACTTAATTTTTTGCCAACCACTTGTACTTTGTGTCATTTTTTGACATCTATAAATTTTTTCTTTTTTTTTTCTTAATCTGACATAGTTGTCTTTTATATTATATTTTTGGCTCTTAAGTTTACCACTATAACTTAAGTTCTTTCAATATGTGCCATTATGTTTAGTAGTTTTTGTCTTTTGTACGTTAACATATAAAATTGTAAGCATTTGTATGCGTACTTTATGAACAGCCGACAACTCATACTAGTACGAGCCGGCGTTAAAATGAATTGTTATTTTCATTCAAATAACATGCAAGTATATGGCGGCGGATAGTTTGCAAAGTACTATCACTTAATTTTTTGCCAATCACTTGTACTTTGTGTCATTTTTTGACATATATAAATTTTTTCCTTTATTTTTCTTAATCTGACATAGTTGTCTTTCATATTATATTTTTGGCTCTTAAGTTTACCACCATAACTTAAGTTTTTTCAATATGTGCCATTATGTTTAGTAGTTTTTGTCTTTTGTACGTTAACATATAAAATTGTAAGCATTTGTATGCTTACTTTATGAACAGCCGACAACTCATACTAGTACGAGCCGGCGTTCGAATGAATTGTTATTTTCATTCAAATAACATACAAGTATATGGTGGCGGATACTTTGCAAAGTACTATCACTTAATTTTTTGCCAATCAGTTGTACTTTGTGTCATTTTTTGACATGTATAAATTTTTTTCTTTTTTTTTCTTAATCTGACATAGTTGTCTTTTATATTATATTTTTGGCTCTTAAGTTTACCACCATAACTTAAGTTTTTTCAATATGTGCCATTATGTTTAGTAGTTTTTGTCTTTTGTACGTTATCATATAAAATTGTAAGCATTTGTATGCGTACTTTATGAACAGCCGACAACTCATACTAGTACGAGCCGGCGTTAAAATGAATTGTTATTTTCATTCAAATAACATACAAGTATATGGCGGCGGATAGTTTGCAAAGTACTATCACTTAATTTTTTGCCAATCAGTTGTACTTTGTGTCATTTTTTGACATCTATAAATTTTTTCCTTTTTTTTTCTTAATCTGACATAGTTGTCTTTTATATTATATTTTTGGCTCTTAAGTTTACCACCATAACTTAAGTTTTTTCAATATGTGCCATTATGTTTAGTCGTTTTTGTCTTTTGTACGTTAACATATAAAATTGTAAGCATTTGTATGCGTACTTTATGAACAGCCGACAACTCATACTAGTACGAGCCGGCGTTAAAATGAATTGTTATTTTCATTCAAATAACACGCAAGTATATGGCGGCGGATAGTTTGCAACGTACTATCACTTAATTTTTTGCCAATCACTTGTACTTTGTGTCATTTTTTGACATCTATAAATTTTTTCTTTTTTTTTTCTTAATCTGACATAGTTGTCTTTTATATTATATTTTTGGCTCTTAAGTTTACCACCATAACTTAAGTTTTTTCAATATGTCTCATTATGTTTAGTAGTTTTTGTCTTTTGTACGTTAACATATAAAATTGTAAGCATTTGTATATCTTACTTTATGAACAGCCGACAACTCATACTAGTACGAGCCGGCGTTCAAATGAATTGTTATTTTCATTCAAATAACATACAAGTATATGGTGGCGGATACTTTGCAAAGTACTATCACTTAATTTTTTGCCAATCAGTTGTACTTTGTGTCATTTTTTGACATATCTAAATTTTTTCCTTTTTTTTTCTTAATCTGACATAGTTGTCTCTTATATTATATTTTTGGCTCTTAAGTTTACCACCATAACTTAAGTTTTTTCAATATGTGCCATTATGTTTAGTAGTTTTTGTCTTTTGTACGTTAACATATAAAATTGTAAGCATTTGTATGCGTACTTTATGAACAGCCGACAACTCATACTAGTACGAGCCGGCGTTAAAATGAATTGTTATTTTCATTCAAATAACATACAAGTATATGGCGGTGGATAGTTTGCAAAGTACTATCACTTAATTTTCTGCTAATCAGTTGTACTTTGTGTCATTTTTTGACATATCTAAATTTTTTCCTTTTTTTTTCTTAATCTGACATAGTTGTCTTTTATATTATATTTTTGGCTCTTAAGTTTACCACCATAACTTAAGTTTTTTCAATATGTGCCATTATGTTTAGTAGTTTTTGTCTTTTGTACGTTAACATATAAAATTGTAAGCATTTGTATGCTTACTTTATGAACAGCCGACAACTCATACTAGTACGAGCCGGCGTTCAAATGAATTGTTATTTTCATTCAAATAACATACAAGTATATGGTGGCGGATACTTTGCAAAGTACTATCACTTAATTTTTTGCCAATCAGTTGTACTTTGTGTCATTTTTTGACATATATAAATTTTTTTCTTTTTTTTTCTTAATCCGACATAGTTGTCTTTCATATTATATTTTTAGCTCTTAAGTTTACCACCATAACTTAAGTTTTTTCAATATGTGCCATTATGTTTAGTAGTTTTTGTCTTTTGTACGTTATCATATAAAATTGTAAGCATTTGTATGCGTACTTTATGAACAGCCGAACACTCATACTAGTACGAGCCGGCGTTAAAATGAATTGTTATTTTCATTCAAATAACAAACAAGTATATGGCGGCGGATAGTTTGCAACGTACTATCACTTAATTTTTTGCCAATCACTTGTACTTTGTGTCATTTTTTGACATCTATAAATTTTTTCTTTTTTTTTTCTTAATCTGACATAGTTGTCTTTTATATTATATTTTTGGCTCTTAAGTTTACCACCATAACTTAAGTTTTTTCAATATGTGCCATTATGTTTAGTAGTTTTTGTCTTTTGTACGTTAACATATAAAATTGTAAGCATTTGTATGCTTACTTTATGAACAGCCGACAACTCATACTAGTACGAGCCGGCGTTCAAATGAATTGTTATTTTCATTCAAATAACATACAAGTATATGGTGGCGGATACTTTGCAAAGTACTATCACTTAATTTTTTGCCAATCAGTTGTACTTTGTGTCATTTTTTGACATATCTAAATTTTTTCCTTTTTTTTTCTTAATCTGACATAGTTGTCTCTTATATTATATTTTTGGCTCTTAAGTTTACCACCATAACTTAAGTTTTTTCAATATGTGCCATTATGTTTAGTAGTTTTTGTCTTTTGTACGTTAACATATAAAATTGTAAGCATTTGTATGCGTACTTTATGAACAGCCGACAACTCATACTAGTACGAGCCGGCGTTAAAATGAATTGTTATTTTCATTCAAATAACATACAAGTATATGGCGGCGGATAGTTTGCAAAGTACTATCACTTAATTTTTTGCCAATCAGTTGTACTTTGTGTCATTTTTTGACATCTATAAATTTTTTCCTTTTTTTTTCTTAATCTGACATAGTTGTCTTTTATATTATATTTTTGGCTCTTAAGTTTACCACCATAACTTAAGTTTTTTCAATATGTGCCATTATGTTTAGTAGTTTTTGTCTTTTGTACGTTAACATATAAAATTGTAAGCATTTGTATGCGTACTTTATGAACAGCCGACAACTCATACTAGTACGAGCCGGCGTTAAAATGAATTGTTATTTTCATTCAAATAACATACAAGTATATGGCGGTGGATAGTTTGCAAAGTACTATCACTTAATTTTCTGCCAATCAGTTGTACTTTGTGTCATTTTTTGTCATATCTAAATTTTTTCCTTTTTTTTTCTTAATCTGACATAGTTGTCTTTTATATTATATTTTTGGCTCTTAAGTTTACCACCATAACTTAAGTTTTTTCAATATGTGCCATTATGTTTAGTAGTTTTTGTCTTTTGTACGTTAACATATAAAATTGTAAGCATTTGTATGCGTACTTTATGAACAGCCGACAACTCATACTAGTACGAGCCGGCGTTAAAATGAATTGTTATTTTTATTCAAATAACATACAAGTATCCGGCGGTGGATAGTTTGCAAAGTACTATCACTTAATTTTCTGCCAATCAGTTGTACTTTGTGTCATTTTTTGTCATATCTAAATTTTTTCCTTTTTTTTTCTTAATCTGACATAGTTGTCTTTTATATTATATTTTTGGCTCTTAAGTTTACTACCATAACTTAAGTTTTTTCAATATGTGCCATTATGTTTAGTAGTTTTTGTCTTTCGTACGTTATCATATAAAATTGTAAGCCTTTGTATGCGTACTTTATGAACAGCCGACAACTCATACTAGTACGAGCTGGCGTTAAAATGAATTGTTATTTTCATTCAAATAACATACAAGTATATGGCGGCGGATAGTTTGCAAAGTACTATCACTTAATTTTTTGCCAATCACTTGTACTTTGTGTCATTTTTTGACATATATAAATTTTTTCCTTTTTTTTTCTTAATCTGACATAGTTGTCTTTTATATTATATTTTTGTCTCTTAAGTTTACCACCATAACTTAAGTTTTTTCAATATGGGCCATTATGTTTAGTAGTTTTTGTCTTTTGTACGTTAACATATAAAATTGTAAGCATTTGTATGCGTACTTTATGAACAGCCGACAACTCATACTAGTACGAGCCGGCGTTAAAATGAATTGTTATTTTCATTCAAATAACATGCAAGTATATGGCGGCGGATAGTTTGCAAAGTACTATCACTTAATTTTTTGCCAATCACTTGTACTTTGTGTCATTTTTTGACATATATAAATTTTTTTCTTTATTTTTCTTAATCTGACATAGTTGTCGTTCATATTATATTTTTGGCTCTTAAGTTTACCACCATAACTTAAGTTTTTTCAATATGTGCCATTATGTTTAGTAGTTTTTGTCTTTTGTACGTTAACATATAAAATTGTAAGCATTTGTATGCGTACTTTATGAACAGCCGACAACTCATACTAGTACGAGCCGGCGTTTAAATGAATTGTTATTTTCATTCAAATAACATACAAGTATTTGGCGGCGGATAGTTTGCAAAGTACTATCACTTAATTTTTTGCCAATCACTTGTACTTTCTGTCATTTTTTGACATAAATAAATTTTTTTCTTTTTTTTTCTTAATCTGACATAGTTGTCTTTTATATTATATTTTTGGCTCTTAAGTTTACCACCATAACTTAAGTTTTTTCAATATGTGCCATTATGTTTAGTAGTTTTTGTCTTTTGTACGTTATCATATAAAATTGTAAGCATTTGTATGCGTACTTTATGAACAGCCGACAACCCTTACTAGTACGAGCCGGCGTTAAAATGAATTGTTATTTTCATTCAAATAACATACAAGTATATGGCGGCGGATAGTTTGCAACGTACTATCACTTAATTTTTTGCCAATCACTTGTACTTTGTGTCATTTTTTGACATCTATAAATTTTTTCTTTTTTTTTTCTTAATCTGACATAGTTGTCTTTTATATTATATTTTTGGCTCTTAAGTTTACTACCATAACTTAAGTTTTTCCAATATGTGCCATTATGTTTAGTAGTTTTTGTCTTTTGTACGTTAACATATAAAATTGTAAGCATTTGTATGCTTACTTTATGAACAGCCGACAACTCATACTAGTACGAGCCGGCGTTCAAATGAATTGTTATTTTCATTCAAATAACATACAAGTATATGGTGGCGGATACTTTGCAAAGTACTATCACTTAATTTTTTGCCAATCAGTTGTACTTTGTGTCATTTTTTGACATATCTAAATTTTTTCCTTTTTTTTTCTTAATCTGACATAGTTGTCTTTTATATTATATTTTTGGCTCTTAAGTTTACCACCATAACTTAAGTTTTTTCAATATGTGCCATTATGTTTAGTAGTTTTTGTCTTTTGTACGTTAACATATAAAATTGTAAGCATTTGTATGCGTACTTTATGAACAGCCGACAACTCATACTAGTACGAGCCGGCGTTAAAATGAATTGTTATTTTCATTCGAATAACATACAAGTATGTGGCGGCGGATAGTTTGCAAAGTACTATCACTTAATTTATTGCCAATCACTTGTACTTTGAGTCATTTTTTGACATCTATAAATTTTTTCTTTTTTTTTTCTTAATCTGACATAGTTGTCTTTTATATTATATTTTTGGCTCTTAAGTTTACCACCATAACTTAAGTTTTTTCAATATGTGCCATTATGTTTAGTAGTTTTTGTCTTTTGTACGTTATCATATAAAATTGTCAGCATTTGTATGCGTACTTTATGAACAGCCGACAACTCATACTAGTACGAGCCGGCGTTAAAATGAATTGTTATTTTCATTCAAATAACAAACAAGTATATGGCGGCGGATAGTTTGCAAAGTACTATCACTTAATTTTTCGCCAATCACTTGTACTTTGTGTCATTTTTTGACATCTATAAATTTTTTCTTTTTTTTTTCTTAATCTGACATAGTTGTCTTTTATATTATATTTTTGGCTCTTAAGTTTACCACCATAACTTAAATTCTTTCAATATGTGCCATTATGTTTAGTAGTTTTTGTCTTTTGTACGTTAACATATAAAATTGTAAGCATTTGTATGCGTACTTTATGAACAGCCGACAACTCATACTAGTACGAGCCGGCGTTAAAATGAATTGTTATTTTCATTCAAATAACATGCAAGTATATGGCGGCGGATAGTTTGCAAAGTACTATCACTTAATTTTTTGCCAACCACTTGTACTTTGTGTCATTTTTTGACATCTATAAATTTTTTCTTTTTTTTTTCTTAATCTGACATAGTTGTCTTTTATATTATATTTTTGGCTCTTAAGTTTACCACTATAACTTAAGTTCTTTCAATATGTGCCATTATGTTTAGTAGTTTTTGTCTTTTGTACGTTAACATATAAAATTGTAAGCATTTGTATGCGTACTTTATGAACAGCCGACAACTCATACTAGTACGAGCCGGCGTTAAAATGAATTGTTATTTTCATTCAAATAACATGCAAGTATATGGCGGCGGATAGTTTGCAAAGTACTATCACTTAATTTTTTGCCAATCACTTGTACTTTGTGTCATTTTTTGACATATATAAATTTTTTCCTTTATTTTTCTTAATCTGACATAGTTGTCTTTCATATTATATTTTTGGCTCTTAAGTTTACCACCATAACTTAAGTTTTTTCAATATGTGCCATTATGTTTAGTAGTTTTTGTCTTTTGTACGTTAACATATAAAATTGTAAGCATTTGTATGCTTACTTTATGAACAGCCGACAACTCATACTAGTACGAGCCGGCGTTCGAATGAATTGTTATTTTCATTCAAATAACATACAAGTATATGGTGGCGGATACTTTGCAAAGTACTATCACTTAATTTTTTGCCAATCAGTTGTACTTTGTGTCATTTTTTGACATGTATAAATTTTTTTCTTTTTTTTTCTTAATCTGACATAGTTGTCTTTTATATTATATTTTTGGCTCTTAAGTTTACCACCATAACTTAAGTTTTTTCAATATGTGCCATTATGTTTAGTAGTTTTTGTCTTTTGTACGTTATCATATAAAATTGTAAGCATTTGTATGCGTACTTTATGAACAGCCGACAACTCATACTAGTACGAGCCGGCGTTAAAATGAATTGTTATTTTCATTCAAATAACATACAAGTATATGGCGGCGGATAGTTTGCAAAGTACTATCACTTAATTTTTTGCCAATCAGTTGTACTTTGTGTCATTTTTTGACATCTATAAATTTTTTCCTTTTTTTTTCTTAATCTGACATAGTTGTCTTTTATATTATATTTTTGGCTCTTAAGTTTACCACCATAACTTAAGTTTTTTCAATATGTGCCATTATGTTTAGTCGTTTTTGTCTTTTGTACGTTAACATATAAAATTGTAAGCATTTGTATGCGTACTTTATGAACAGCCGACAACTCATACTAGTACGAGCCGGCGTTAAAATGAATTGTTATTTTCATTCAAATAACACGCAAGTATATGGCGGCGGATAGTTTGCAACGTACTATCACTTAATTTTTTGCCAATCACTTGTACTTTGTGTCATTTTTTGACATCTATAAATTTTTTCTTTTTTTTTTCTTAATCTGACATAGTTGTCTTTTATATTATATTTTTGGCTCTTAAGTTTACCACCATAACTTAAGTTTTTTCAATATGTCTCATTATGTTTAGTAGTTTTTGTCTTTTGTACGTTAACATATAAAATTGTAAGCATTTGTATATCTTACTTTATGAACAGCCGACAACTCATACTAGTACGAGCCGGCGTTCAAATGAATTGTTATTTTCATTCAAATAACATACAAGTATATGGTGGCGGATACTTTGCAAAGTACTATCACTTAATTTTTTGCCAATCAGTTGTACTTTGTGTCATTTTTTGACATATCTAAATTTTTTCCTTTTTTTTTCTTAATCTGACATAGTTGTCTCTTATATTATATTTTTGGCTCTTAAGTTTACCACCATAACTTAAGTTTTTTCAATATGTGCCATTATGTTTAGTAGTTTTTGTCTTTTGTACGTTAACATATAAAATTGTAAGCATTTGTATGCGTACTTTATGAACAGCCGACAACTCATACTAGTACGAGCCGGCGTTAAAATGAATTGTTATTTTCATTCAAATAACATACAAGTATATGGCGGTGGATAGTTTGCAAAGTACTATCACTTAATTTTCTGCTAATCAGTTGTACTTTGTGTCATTTTTTGACATATCTAAATTTTTTCCTTTTTTTTTCTTAATCTGACATAGTTGTCTTTTATATTATATTTTTGGCTCTTAAGTTTACCACCATAACTTAAGTTTTTTCAATATGTGCCATTATGTTTAGTAGTTTTTGTCTTTTGTACGTTAACATATAAAATTGTAAGCATTTGTATGCTTACTTTATGAACAGCCGACAACTCATACTAGTACGAGCCGGCGTTCAAATGAATTGTTATTTTCATTCAAATAACATACAAGTATATGGTGGCGGATACTTTGCAAAGTACTATCACTTAATTTTTTGCCAATCAGTTGTACTTTGTGTCATTTTTTGACATATATAAATTTTTTTCTTTTTTTTTCTTAATCCGACATAGTTGTCTTTCATATTATATTTTTAGCTCTTAAGTTTACCACCATAACTTAAGTTTTTTCAATATGTGCCATTATGTTTAGTAGTTTTTGTCTTTTGTACGTTATCATATAAAATTGTAAGCATTTGTATGCGTACTTTATGAACAGCCGAACACTCATACTAGTACGAGCCGGCGTTAAAATGAATTGTTATTTTCATTCAAATAACAAACAAGTATATGGCGGCGGATAGTTTGCAACGTACTATCACTTAATTTTTTGCCAATCACTTGTACTTTGTGTCATTTTTTGACATCTATAAATTTTTTCTTTTTTTTTTCTTAATCTGACATAGTTGTCTTTTATATTATATTTTTGGCTCTTAAGTTTACCACCATAACTTAAGTTTTTTCAATATGTGCCATTATGTTTAGTAGTTTTTGTCTTTTGTACGTTAACATATAAAATTGTAAGCATTTGTATGCGTACTTTATGAACAGCCGACAACTCATACTAGTACGAGCCGGCGTTTAAATGAATTGTTATTTTCATTCAAATAACATACAAGTATTTGGCGGCGGATAGTTTGCAAAGTACTATCACTTAATTTTTTGCCAATCACTTGTACTTTCTGTCATTTTTTGACATAAATAAATTTTTTTCTTTTTTTTTCTTAATCTGACATAGTTGTCTTTTATATTATATTTTTGGCTCTTAAGTTTACCACCATAACTTAAGTTTTTTCAATATGTGCCATTATGTTTAGTAGTTTTTGTCTTTTGTACGTTATCATATAAAATTGTAAGCATTTGTATGCGTACTTTATGAACAGCCGACAACCCTTACTAGTACGAGCCGGCGTTAAAATGAATTGTTATTTTCATTCAAATAACATACAAGTATATGGCGGCGGATAGTTTGCAACGTACTATCACTTAATTTTTTGCCAATCACTTGTACTTTGTGTCATTTTTTGACATCTATAAATTTTTTCTTTTTTTTTTCTTAATCTGACATAGTTGTCTTTTATATTATATTTTTGGCTCTTAAGTTTACTACCATAACTTAAGTTTTTTCAATATGTGCCATTATGTTTAGTAGTTTTTGTCTTTTGTACGTTAACATATAAAATTGTAAGCATTTGTATGCTTACTTTATGAACAGCCGACAACTCATACTAGTACGAGCCGGCGTTCAAATGAATTGTTATTTTCATTCAAATAACATACAAGTATATGGTGGCGGATACTTTGCAAAGTACTATCACTTAATTTTTTGCCAATCAGTTGTACTTTGTGTCATTTTTTGACATATCTAAATTTTTTCCTTTTTTTTTCTTAATCTGACATAGTTGTCTTTTATATTATATTTTTGGCTCTTAAGTTTACCACCATAACTTAAGTTTTTTCAATATGTGCCATTATGTTTAGTAGTTTTTGTCTTTTGTACGTTAACATATAAAATTGTAAGCATTTGTATGCGTACTTTATGAACAGCCGACAACTCATACTAGTACGAGCCGGCGTTAAAATGAATTGTTATTTTCATTCGAATAACATACAAGTATGTGGCGGCGGATAGTTTGCAAAGTACTATCACTTAATTTATTGCCAATCACTTGTACTTTGAGTCATTTTTTGACATCTATAAATTTTTTCTTTTTTTTTTCTTAATCTGACATAGTTGTCTTTTATATTATATTTTTGGCTCTTAAGTTTACCACCATAACTTAAGTTTTTTCAATATGTGCCATTATGTTTAGTAGTTTTTGTCTTTTGTACGTTATCATATAAAATTGTCAGCATTTGTATGCGTACTTTATGAACAGCCGACAACTCATACTAGTACGAGCCGGCGTTAAAATGAATTGTTATTTTCATTCAAATAACAAACAAGTATATGGCGGCGGATAGTTTGCGAAGTACTATCACTTAATTTTTCGCCAATCACTTGTACTTTGTGTCATTTTTTGACATCTATAAATTTTTTCTTTTTTTTTTCTTAATCTGACATAGTTGTCTTTTATATTATATTTTTGGCTCTTAAGTTTACCACCATAACTTAAATTCTTTCAATATGTGCCATTATGTTTAGTAGTTTTTGTCTTTTGTACGTTAACATATAAAATTGTAAGCATTTGTATGCGTACTTTATGAACAGCCGACAACTCATACTAGTACGAGCCGGCGTTAAAATGAATTGTTATTTTCATTCAAATAACATGCAAGTATATGGCGGCGGATAGTTTGCAAAGTACTATCACTTAATTTTTTGCCAACCACTTGTACTTTGTGTCATTTTTTGACATCTATAAATTTTTTCTTTTTTTTTTCTTAATCTGACATAGTTGTCTTTTATATTATATTTTTGGCTCTTAAGTTTACCACTATAACTTAAGTTCTTTCAATATGTGCCATTATGTTTAGTAGTTTTTGTCTTTTGTACGTTAACATATAAAATTGTAAGCATTTGTATGCGTACTTTATGAACAGCCGACAACTCATACTAGTACGAGCCGGCGTTAAAATGAATTGTTATTTTCATTCAAATAACATGCAAGTATATGGCGGCGGATAGTTTGCAAAGTACTATCACTTAATTTTTTGCCAATCACTTGTACTTTGTGTCATTTTTTGACATATATAAATTTTTTCCTTTATTTTTCTTAATCTGACATAGTTGTCTTTCATATTATATTTTTGGCTCTTAAGTTTACCACCATAACTTAAGTTTTTTCAATATGTGCCATTATGTTTAGTAGTTTTTGTCTTTTGTACGTTAACATATAAAATTGTAAGCATTTGTATGCTTACTTTATGAACAGCCGACAACTCATACTAGTACGAGCCGGCGTTCGAATGAATTGTTATTTTCATTCAAATAACATACAAGTATATGGTGGCGGATACTTTGCAAAGTACTATCACTTAATTTTTTGCCAATCAGTTGTACTTTGTGTCATTTTTTGACATGTATAAATTTTTTTCTTTTTTTTTCTTAATCTGACATAGTTGTCTTTTATATTATATTTTTGGCTCTTAAGTTTACCACCATAACTTAAGTTTTTTCAATATGTGCCATTATGTTTAGTAGTTTTTGTCTTTTGTACGTTATCATATAAAATTGTAAGCATTTGTATGCGTACTTTATGAACAGCCGACAACTCATACTAGTACGAGCCGGCGTTAAAATGAATTGTTATTTTCATTCAAATAACATACAAGTATATGGCGGCGGATAGTTTGCAAAGTACTATCACTTAATTTTTTGCCAATCAGTTGTACTTTGTGTCATTTTTTGACATCTATAAATTTTTTCCTTTTTTTTTCTTAATCTGACATAGTTGTCTTTTATATTATATTTTTGGCTCTTAAGTTTACCACCATAACTTAAGTTTTTTCAATATGTGCCATTATGTTTAGTCGTTTTTGTCTTTTGTACGTTAACATATAAAATTGTAAGCATTTGTATGCGTACTTTATGAACAGCCGACAACTCATACTAGTACGAGCCGGCGTTAAAATGAATTGTTATTTTCATTCAAATAACACGCAAGTATATGGCGGCGGATAGTTTGCAACGTACTATCACTTAATTTTTTGCCAATCACTTGTACTTTGTGTCATTTTTTGACATCTATAAATTTTTTCTTTTTTTTTTCTTAATCTGACATAGTTGTCTTTTATATTATATTTTTGGCTCTTAAGTTTACCACCATAACTTAAGTTTTTTCAATATGTCTCATTATGTTTAGTAGTTTTTGTCTTTTGTACGTTAACATATAAAATTGTAAGCATTTGTATGCGTACTTTATGAACAGCCGACAACTCATACTAGTACGAGCCGGCGTTAAAATGAATTGTTATTTTCATTCAAATAACATGCAAGTATATGGCGGCGGATAGTTTGCAAAGTACTATCACTTAATTTTTTGCCAACCACTTGTACTTTGTGTCATTTTTTGACATCTATAAATTTTTTCTTTTTTTTTTCTTAATCTGACATAGTTGTCTTTTATATTATATTTTTGGCTCTTAAGTTTACCACTATAACTTAAGTTCTTTCAATATGTGCCATTATGTTTAGTAGTTTTTGTCTTTTGTACGTTAACATATAAAATTGTAAGCATTTGTATGCGTACTTTATGAACAGCCGACAACTCATACTAGTACGAGCCGGCGTTAAAATGAATTGTTATTTTCATTCAAATAACATGCAAGTATATGGCGGCGGATAGTTTGCAAAGTACTATCACTTAATTTTTTGCCAATCACTTGTACTTTGTGTCATTTTTTGACATATATAAATTTTTTCCTTTATTTTTCTTAATCTGACATAGTTGTCTTTCATATTATATTTTTGGCTCTTAAGTTTACCACCATAACTTAAGTTTTTTCAATATGTGCCATTATGTTTAGTAGTTTTTGTCTTTTGTACGTTAACATATAAAATTGTAAGCATTTGTATGCTTACTTTATGAACAGCCGACAACTCATACTAGTACGAGCCGGCGTTCGAATGAATTGTTATTTTCATTCAAATAACATACAAGTATATGGTGGCGGATACTTTGCAAAGTACTATCACTTAATTTTTTGCCAATCAGTTGTACTTTGTGTCATTTTTTGACATGTATAAATTTTTTTCTTTTTTTTTCTTAATCTGACATAGTTGTCTTTTATATTATATTTTTGGCTCTTAAGTTTACCACCATAACTTAAGTTTTTTCAATATGTGCCATTATGTTTAGTAGTTTTTGTCTTTTGTACGTTATCATATAAAATTGTAAGCATTTGTATGCGTACTTTATGAACAGCCGACAACTCATACTAGTACGAGCCGGCGTTAAAATGAATTGTTATTTTCATTCAAATAACATACAAGTATATGGCGGCGGATAGTTTGCAAAGTACTATCACTTAATTTTTTGCCAATCAGTTGTACTTTGTGTCATTTTTTGACATCTATAAATTTTTTCCTTTTTTTTTCTTAATCTGACATAGTTGTCTTTTATATTATATTTTTGGCTCTTAAGTTTACCACCATAACTTAAGTTTTTTCAATATGTGCCATTATGTTTAGTCGTTTTTGTCTTTTGTACGTTAACATATAAAATTGTAAGCATTTGTATGCGTACTTTATGAACAGCCGACAACTCATACTAGTACGAGCCGGCGTTAAAATGAATTGTTATTTTCATTCAAATAACACGCAAGTATATGGCGGCGGATAGTTTGCAACGTACTATCACTTAATTTTTTGCCAATCACTTGTACTTTGTGTCATTTTTTGACATCTATAAATTTTTTCTTTTTTTTTTCTTAATCTGACATAGTTGTCTTTTATATTATATTTTTGGCTCTTAAGTTTACCACCATAACTTAAGTTTTTTCAATATGTCTCATTATGTTTAGTAGTTTTTGTCTTTTGTACGTTAACATATAAAATTGTAAGCATTTGTATATCTTACTTTATGAACAGCCGACAACTCATACTAGTACGAGCCGGCGTTCAAATGAATTGTTATTTTCATTCAAATAACATACAAGTATATGGTGGCGGATACTTTGCAAAGTACTATCACTTAATTTTTTGCCAATCAGTTGTACTTTGTGTCATTTTTTGACATATCTAAATTTTTTCCTTTTTTTTTCTTAATCTGACATAGTTGTCTCTTATATTATATTTTTGGCTCTTAAGTTTACCACCATAACTTAAGTTTTTTCAATATGTGCCATTATGTTTAGTAGTTTTTGTCTTTTGTACGTTAACATATAAAATTGTAAGCATTTGTATGCGTACTTTATGAACAGCCGACAACTCATACTAGTACGAGCCGGCGTTAAAATGAATTGTTATTTTCATTCAAATAACATACAAGTATATGGCGGTGGATAGTTTGCAAAGTACTATCACTTAATTTTCTGCTAATCAGTTGTACTTTGTGTCATTTTTTGACATATCTAAATTTTTTCCTTTTTTTTTCTTAATCTGACATAGTTGTCTTTTATATTATATTTTTGGCTCTTAAGTTTACCACCATAACTTAAGTTTTTTCAATATGTGCCATTATGTTTAGTAGTTTTTGTCTTTTGTACGTTAACATATAAAATTGTAAGCATTTGTATGCTTACTTTATGAACAGCCGACAACTCATACTAGTACGAGCCGGCGTTCAAATGAATTGTTATTTTCATTCAAATAACATACAAGTATATGGTGGCGGATACTTTGCAAAGTACTATCACTTAATTTTTTGCCAATCAGTTGTACTTTGTGTCATTTTTTGACATATATAAATTTTTTTCTTTTTTTTTCTTAATCCGACATAGTTGTCTTTCATATTATATTTTTAGCTCTTAAGTTTACCACCATAACTTAAGTTTTTTCAATATGTGCCATTATGTTTAGTAGTTTTTGTCTTTTGTACGTTATCATATAAAATTGTAAGCATTTGTATGCGTACTTTATGAACAGCCGAACACTCATACTAGTACGAGCCGGCGTTAAAATGAATTGTTATTTTCATTCAAATAACAAACAAGTATATGGCGGCGGATAGTTTGCAACGTACTATCACTTAATTTTTTGCCAATCACTTGTACTTTGTGTCATTTTTTGACATCTATAAATTTTTTCTTTTTTTTTTCTTAATCTGACATAGTTGTCTTTTATATTATATTTTTGGCTCTTAAGTTTACCACCATAACTTAAGTTTTTTCAATATGTGCCATTATGTTTAGTAGTTTTTGTCTTTTGTACGTTAACATATAAAATTGTAAGCATTTGTATGCTTACTTTATGAACAGCCGACAACTCATACTAGTACGAGCCGGCGTTCAAATGAATTGTTATTTTCATTCAAATAACATACAAGTATATGGTGGCGGATACTTTGCAAAGTACTATCACTTAATTTTTTGCCAATCAGTTGTACTTTGTGTCATTTTTTGACATATCTAAATTTTTTCCTTTTTTTTTCTTAATCTGACATAGTTGTCTCTTATATTATATTTTTGGCTCTTAAGTTTACCACCATAACTTAAGTTTTTTCAATATGTGCCATTATGTTTAGTAGTTTTTGTCTTTTGTACGTTAACATATAAAATTGTAAGCATTTGTATGCGTACTTTATGAACAGCCGACAACTCATACTAGTACGAGCCGGCGTTAAAATGAATTGTTATTTTCATTCAAATAACATACAAGTATATGGCGGCGGATAGTTTGCAAAGTACTATCACTTAATTTTTTGCCAATCAGTTGTACTTTGTGTCATTTTTTGACATCTATAAATTTTTTCCTTTTTTTTTCTTAATCTGACATAGTTGTCTTTTATATTATATTTTTGGCTCTTAAGTTTACCACCATAACTTAAGTTTTTTCAATATGTGCCATTATGTTTAGTAGTTTTTGTCTTTTGTACGTTAACATATAAAATTGTAAGCATTTGTATGCGTACTTTATGAACAGCCGACAACTCATACTAGTACGAGCCGGCGTTAAAATGAATTGTTATTTTCATTCAAATAACATACAAGTATATGGCGGTGGATAGTTTGCAAAGTACTATCACTTAATTTTCTGCTAATCAGTTGTACTTTGTGTCATTTTTTGACATATCTAAATTTTTTCCTTTTTTTTTCTTAATCTGACATAGTTGTCTTTTATATTATATTTTTGGCTCTTAAGTTTACCACCATAACTTAAGTTTTTTCAATATGTGCCATTATGTTTAGTAGTTTTTGTCTTTTGTACGTTAACATATAAAATTGTATGCATTTGTATGCTTACTTTATGAACAGCCGACAACTCATACTAGTACGAGCCGGCGTTCAAATGAATTGTTATTTTCATTCAAATAACATACAAGTATATGGTGGCGGATACTTTGCAAAGTACTATCACTTAATTTTTTGCCAATCAGTTGTACTTTGTGTCATTTTTTGACATATATAAATTTTTTTCTTTTTTTTTCTTAATCTGACATAGTTGTCTTTTATATTATATTTTTAGCTCTTAAGTTTACCACCATAACTTAAGTTTTTTCAATATGTGCCATTATGTTTAGTAGTTTTTGTCTTTTGTACGTTAACATATAAAATTGTAAGCATTTGTATGCGTACTTTATGAACAGCCGACAACTCATACTAGTACGAGCCGGCGTTAAAATGAATTGTTATTTTCATTCAAATAACATACAAGTATATGGCGGCGGATAGTTTGCAAAGTACTATCACTTAATTTTTTGCCAATCAGTTGTACTTTGTGTCATTTTTTGACATCTATAAATTTTTTCCTTTTTTTTTCTTAATCTGACATAGTTGTCTTTTATATTATATTTTTGGCTCTTAAGTTTACCACCATAACTTAAGTTTTTTCAATATGTGCCATTATGTTTAGTCGTTTTTGTCTTTTGTACGTTAACATATAAAATTGTAAGCATTTGTATGCGTACTTTATGAACAGCCGACAACTCATACTAGTACGAGCCGGCGTTAAAATGAATTGTTATTTTCATTCAAATAACATACAAGTATATGGCGGTGGATAGTTTGCAAAGTACTATCACTTAATTTTCTGCCAATCAGTTGTACTTTGTGTCATTTTTTGTCATATCTAAATTTTTTCCTTTTTTTTTCTTAATCTGACATAGTTGTCTTTTATATTATATTTTTGGCTCTTAAGTTTACCACCATAACTTAAGTTTTTTCAATATGTGCCATTATGTTTAGTAGTTTTTGTCTTTTGTACGTTAACATATAAAATTGTAAGCATTTGTATGCGTACTTTATGAACAGCCGACAACTCATACTAGTACGAGCCGGCGTTAAAATGAATTGTTATTTTCATTCAAATAACACGCAAGTATATGGCGGCGGATAGTTTGCAACGTACTATCACTTAATTTTTTGCCAATCACTTGTACTTTGTGTCATTTTTTGACATCTATAAATTTTTTCTTTTTTTTTTCTTAATCTGACATAGTTGTCTTTTATATTATATTTTTGGCTCTTAAGTTTACCACCATAACTTAAGTTTTTTCAATATGTGCCATTATGTTTAGTAGTTTTTGTCTTTTGTACGTTAACATATAAAATTGTAAGCATTTGTATATCTTACTTTATAAACAGCCGACAACTCATACTAGTACGAGCCGGCGTTCAAATGAATTGTTATTTTCATTCAAATAACATACAAGTATATGGTGGCGGATACTTTGCAAAGTACTATCACTTAATTTTTTGCCAATCAGTTGTACTTTGTGTCATTTTTTGACATATCTAAATTTTTTCATTTTTTTTTCTTAATCTGACATAGTTGTCTCTTATATTATATTTTTGGCTCTTAAGTTTACCACCATAACTTAAGTTTTTTCAATATGTGCCATTATGTTTAGTAGTTTTTGTCTTTTGTACGTTAACATATAAAATTGTAAGCATTTGTATGCGTACTTTATGAACAGCCGACAACTCATACTAGTACGAGCCGGCGTTAAAATGAATCGTTATTTTCATTCAAATAACAAACAAGTATATGGCGGCGGATAGTTTGCAAAGTACTATCACTTAATTTTTCGCCAATCACTTGTACTTTGTGTCATTTTTTGACATCTATAAATTTTTTCTTTTTTTTTTCTTAATCTGACATAGTTGTCTTTTATATTATATTTTTGGCTCTTAAGTTTACCACCATAACTTAAGTTTTTTCAATATGTGCCATTATGTTTAGTAGTTTTTGTCTTTTGTAGGTTAACATATAAAATTGTAAGCATTTGTATGCTTACTTTATGAACAGCCGACAACTCATACTAGTACGAGCCGGCGTTCAAATGAATTGTTATTTTCATTCAAATAACATACAAGTATATGGTGGCGGATACTTTGCAAAGTACTATCACTTAATTTTTTGCCAATCAGTTGTACTTTGTGTCATTTTTTGACATATATAAATTTTTTTCTTTTTTTTTCTTAATCTGACATAGTTGTCTTTTATATTATATTTTTGGCTCTTAAGTTTACCACCATAACTTAAGTTTTTTCAATATGTGCCATTATGTTTAGTAGTTTTTGTCTTTTGTAGGTTAACATATAAAATTGTAAGCATTTGTATGCTTACTTTATGAACAGCCGACAACTCATACTAGTACGAGCCGGCGTTCAAATGAATTGTTATTTTCATTCAAATAACATACAAGTATATGGTGGCGGATACTTTGCAAAGTACTATCACTTAATTTTTTGCCAATCAGTTGTACTTTGTGTCATTTTTTGACATATATAAATTTTTTCCTTTTTTTTTCTTAATCTGACATAGTTGTTTTTTATATTATATTTTTGGCTCTTAAGTTTACCACCATAACTTTAGTTTTTTCAATATGTGCCATTATGTTTAGTAGTTTTTGTCTTTTGTACGTTAACATATAAAATTGTAAGCATTTGTATGCGTACTTTATGAACAGCCGACAACTCATACTAGTACGAGCCGAGGTTGAAATGAATTGTTATTTTCAATCAAATAACATACAAGTATATGGCGGCAGATAGTTTGCAAAGTACTATCACTTAATTTTTCGCCAATCAGTTGTACTTTGTGTCATTTTTTGACATCTATAAATTTTTTCCTTTATTTTTCTTAATCTGACATAGTTGTCTTTTATATTATATTTTTGGCTCTTAAGTTTACCACCATAACTTAAGTTTTTTCAATATGTGCCATTATGTTTAGTAGTGTTTGTCTTTTGTACGTTAACATATAAAATTGTAAGCATTTGTATGCTTACTTTATGAACAGCCGACAACTCATACTAGTACGAGCCGGCGTTCAAATGAATTGTTATTTTCATTCAAATAACATACAAGTATATGGTGGCGGATACTTTGCAAAGTACTATCACTTAATTTTTTGCCAATCAGTTGTACTTTGTGTCATTTTTTGACATATATAAATTTTTTCCTTTTTTTTTCTTAATCTGACATAGTTGTTTTTCATATTATATTTTTGGCTGTCAAGTTTACCACCATAACTTAAGTTTTTTCGATATGTGCCATTATGTTTAGTAGTTTTTGTCTTTTGTACGTTAACATATAAAATTGTGAGCATTTGTATGCGTACTTTATGAACAGCCGACAACTCATACTAGTACGAGCCGGCGTTGAAATGAATTGTTATTTTCATTCAAATAACATACAAGTATATGGCGGCGGATAGTTTGCAAAGTACTATCACTTAATTTTTTGCCAATCACTTGTACTTTGTGTCATTTTTTGACATCTATAAATTTTTTCTTTTTTTTTTCTTAATCTGACATAGTTGTCTTTTATATTATATTTTTGGCTCTTAAGTTTACCACCATAACTTAAATTCTTTCAATATGTGCCATTATGTTTAGTAGTTTTTGTCTTTTGTACGTTAACATATAAAATTGTAAGCATTTGTATGCGTACTTTATGAACAGCCGACAACTCATACTAGTACGAGCCGGCGTTAAAATGAATTGTTATTTTCATTCAAATAACATGCAAGTATATGGCGGCGGATAGTTTGCAAAGTACTATCACTTAATTTTTTGCCAACCACTTGTACTTTGTGTCATTTTTTGACATCTATAAATTTTTTCTTTTTTTTTTCTTAATCTGACATAGTTGTCTTTTATATTATATTTTTGGCTCTTAAGTTTACCACTATAACTTAAGTTCTTTCAATATGTGCCATTATGTTTAGTAGTTTTTGTCTTTTGTACGTTAACATATAAAATTGTAAGCATTTGTATGCGTACTTTATGAACAGCCGACAACTCATACTAGTACGAGCCGGCGTTAAAATGAATTGTTATTTTCATTCAAATAACATGCAAGTATATGGCGGCGGATAGTTTGCAAAGTACTATCACTTAATTTTTTGCCAATCACTTGTACTTTGTGTCAATTTTTGACATATATAAATTTTTTCCTTTATTTTTCTTAATCTGACATAGTTGTCTTTCATATTATATTTTTGGCTCTTAAGTTTACCACCATAACTTAAGTTTTTTCAATATGTGCCATTATGTTTAGTAGTTTTTGTCTTTTGTACGTTAACATATAAAATTGTAAGCATTTGTATGCTTACTTTATGAACAGCCGACAACTCATACTAGTACGAGCCGGCGTTCAAATGAATTGTTATTTTCATTCAAATAACATACAAGTATATGGTGGCGGATACTTTGCAAAGTACTATCACTTAATTTTTTGCCAATCAGTTGTACTTTGTGTCATTTTTTGACATGTATAAATTTTTTTCTTTTTTTTTCTTAATCTGACATAGTTGTCTTTTATATTATATTTTTGGCTCTTAAGTTTACCACCATAACTTAAGTTTTTTCAATATGTGCCATTATGTTTAGTAGTTTTTGTCTTTTGTACGTTATCATATAAAATTGTAAGCATTTGTATGCGTACTTTATGAACAGCCGACAACTCATACTAGTACGAGCCGGCGTTAAAATGAATTGTTATTTTCATTCAAATAACATACAAGTATATGGCGGCGGATAGTTTGCAAAGTACTATCACTTAATTTTTTGCCAATCAGTTGTACTTTGTGTCATTTTTTGACATATATAAATTTTTTCCTTTTTTTTTCTTAATCTGACATAGTTGTCTTTTATATTATATTTTTGGCTCTTAAGTTTACCACCATAACTTAAGTTTTTTCAATATGTGCCATTATGTTTAGTAGTTTTTGTCTTTTGTGCGTTAACATATAAAATTGTAAGCATTTGTATGCGTACTTTATGAACAGCCGACAACTCATACTAGTACGAGCCGGCGTTAAAATGAATTGTTATTTTCATTCAAATAACATACAAGTATATGGCGGCGGATAGTTTGCAAAGTACTATCACTTAATTTTTTGCCAATCACTTGTACTTTGTGTCATTTTTTGACATCTATAAATTTTTTCTTTTTTTTTTCTTAATCTGACATAGTTGTCTTTTATATTATATTTTTGGCTCTTAAGTTTACCATCATAACTTAAATTCTTTCAATATGTGCCATTATGTTTAGTAGTTTTTGTCTTTTGTACGTTAACATATAAAATTGTAAGCATTTGTATGCGTACTTTATGAACAGCCGACAACTCATACTAGTACGAGCCGGCGTTAAAATGAATTGTTATTTTCATTCAAATAACATACAAGTATATGGCGGCGGATAGTTTGCAAAGTACTATCACTTAATTTTTTGCCAATCAGTTGTACTTTGTGTCATTTTTTGACATCTATAAATTTTTTCCTTTTTTTTTCTTAATCTGACATAGTTGTCTTTTATATTATATTTGTGGCTCTTAAGTTTACTACCATAACTTAAGTTTTTTCAATATGTGCCATTATGTTTAGTAGTTTTTGTCTTTTGTACGTTAACATATAAAATTGTAAGCATTTGTATGCGTACTTTATGAACAGCCGAACACTCATACTAGTACGAGCCGGCGTTAAAATGAATTGTTATTTTCATTCAAATAACATACAAGTATATGGCGGCGGATAGTTTGCAACGTACTATCACTTAATTTTTTGCCAATCACTTGTACTTTGTGTCATTTTTTGACATCTATAAATTTTTTCTTTTTTTTTTCTTAATCTGACATAGTTGTCTTTTATATTATATTTTTGGCTCTTAAGTTTACCACCATAACTTAAGTTTATTCAATATGTGCCATTATGTTTAGTAGTTTTTGTCTTTTGTACGTTAACATATAAAATTGTAAGCATTTGTATGCTTACTTTATGAACAGCCGACAACTCATACTAGTACGAGCCGGCGTTCAAATGAATTGTTATTTTCATTCAAATAACATACAAGTATATGGTGGCGGATACTTTGCAAAGTACTATCACTTAATTTTTTGCCAATCAGTTGTACTTTGTGTCATTTTTTGACATATCTAAATTTTTTCTTTTTTTTTTCTTAATCTGACATAGTTGTCTCTTATATTATATTTTTGGCTCTTAAGTTTACCACCATAACTTAAGTTTTTTCAATATGTGCCATTATGTTTAGTAGTTTTTGTCTTTTGTACGTTAACATATAAAATTGTATGCATTTGTATGCTTACTTTATGAACAGCCGACAACTCATACTAGTACGAGCCGGCGTTCAAATGAATTGTTATTTTCATTCAAATAACATACAAGTATATGGTGGCGGATACTTTGCAAAGTACTATCACTTAATTTTTTGCCAATCAGTTGTACTTTGTGTCATTTTTTGACATATATAAATTTTTTTCTTTTTTTTTCTTAATCTGACATAGTTGTCTTTTATATTATATTTTTAGCTCTTAAGTTTACCACCATAACTTAAGTTTTTTCAATATGTGCCATTATGTTTAGTAGTTTTTGTCTTTTGTACGTTAACATGTAAAATTGTAAGCATTTGTATGCGTACTTTATGAACAGCCGACAACTCATACTAGTACGAGCCGGCGTTAAAATGAATTGTTATTTTCATTCAAATAACATACAAGTATATGGCGGCGGATAGTTTGCAAAGTACTATCACTTAATTTTTTGCCAATCAGTTGTACTTTGTGTCATTTTTTGACATCTATAAATTTTTTCCTTTTTTTTTCTTAATCTGACATAGTTGTCTTTTATATTATATTTTTGGCTCTTAAGTTTACCACCATAACTTAAGTTTTTTCAATATGTGCCATTATGTTTAGTCGTTTTTGTCTTTTGTACGTTAACATATAAAATTGTAAGCATTTGTATGCGTACTTTATGAACAGCCGACAACTCATACTAGTACGAGCCGGCGTTAAAATGAATTGTTATTTTCATTCAAATAACATACAAGTATATGGCGGTGGATAGTTTGCAAAGTACTATCACTTAATTTTCTGCCAATCAGTTGTACTTTGTGTCATTTTTTGTCATATCTAAATTTTTTCCTTTTTTTTTCTTAATCTGACATAGTTGTCTTTTATATTATATTTTTGGCTCTTAAGTTTACCACCATAACTTAAGTTTTTTCAATATGTGCCATTATGTTTAGTAGTTTTTGTCTTTTGTACGTTAACATATAAAATTGTAAGCATTTGTATGCGTACTTTATGAACAGCCGACAACTCATACTAGTACGAGCCGGCGTTAAAATGAATTGTTATTTTCATTCAAATAACACGCAAGTATATGGCGGCGGATAGTTTGCAACGTACTATCACTTAATTTTTTGCCAATCACTTGTACTTTGTGTCATTTTTTGACATCTATAAATTTTTTCTTTTTTTTTTCTTAATCTGACATAGTTGTCTTTTATATTATATTTTTGGCTCTTAAGTTTACCACCATAACTTACGTTTTTTCAATATGTGCCATTATGTTTAGTAGTTTTTGTCTTTTGTACGTTAACATATAAAATTGTAAGCATTTGTATATCTTACTTTATGAACAGCCGACAACTCATACTAGTACGAGCCGGCGTTCAAATGAATTGTTATTTTCATTCAAATAACATACAAGTATATGGTGGCGGATACTTTGCAAAGTACTATCACTTAATTTTTTGCCAATCAGTTGTACTTTGTGTCATTTTTTGACATATCTAAATTTTTTCCTTTTTTTTTCTTAATCTGACATAGTTGTCTCTTATATTATATTTTTGGCTCTTAAGTTTACCACCATAACTTAAGTTTTTTCAATATGTGCCATTATGTTTAGTAGTTTTTGTCTTTTGTACGTTAACATATAAAATTGTAAGCATTTGTATGCGTACTTTATGAACAGCCGACAACTCATACTAGTACGAGCCGGCGTTAAAATGAATTGTTATTTTCATTCAAATAACATACAAGTATATGGCGGTGGATAGTTTGCAAAGTACTATCACTTAATTTTCTGCTAATCAGTTGTACTTTGTGTCATTTTTTGACATATCTAAATTTTTTCCTTTTTTTTTCTTAATCTGACATAGTTGTCTTTTATATTATATTTTTGGCTCTTAAGTTTACCACCATAACTTAAGTTTTTTCAATATGTGCCATTATGTTTAGTAGTTTTTGTCTTTTGTACGTTAACATATAAAATTGTAAGCATTTGTATGCTTACTTTATGAACAGCCGACAACTCATACTAGTACGAGCCGGCGTTCAAATGAATTGTTATTTTCATTCAAATAACATACAAGTATATGGTGGCGGATACTTTGCAAAGTACTATCACTTAATTTTTTGCCAATCAGTTGTACTTTGTGTCATTTTTTGACATATCTAAATTTTTTCCTTTTTTTTTCTTAATCTGACATAGTTGTCTCTTATATTATATTTTTGGCTCTTAAGTTTACCACCATAACTTAAGTTTTTTCAATATGTGCCATTATGTTTAGTAGTTTTTGTCTTTTGTACGTTAACATATAAAATTGTAAGCATTTGTATGCGTACTTTATGAACAGCCGACAACTCATACTAGTACGAGCCGGCGTTAAAATTAATTGTTATTTTCATTCAAATAACATACAAGTATATGGCGGCGGATAGTTTGCAAAGTACTATCACTTAATTTTTTGCCAATCAGTTGTACTTTGTGTCATTTTTTGACATCTATAAATTTTTTCCTTTTTTTTTCTTAATCTGACATAGTTGTCTTTTATATTATATTTTTGGCTCTTAAGTTTACCACCATAACTTAAGTTTTTTCAATATGTGCCATTATGTTTAGTAGTTTTTGTCTTTTGTACGTTAACATATAAAATTGTAAGCATTTGTATGCGTACTTTATGAACAGCCGACAACTCATACTAGTACGAGCTGGCGTTAAAATGAATTGTTATTTTCATTCAAATAACATACAAGTATATGGCGGTGGATAGTTTGCAAAGTACTATCACTGAATTTTCTGCTAATCAGTTGTACTTTGTGTCATTTTTTGACATATCTAAATTTTTTCATTTTTTTTTCTTAATCTGACATAGTTGTCTTTTATATTATATTTTTGGCTCTTAAGTTTACCACCATAACTTAAGTTTTTTCAATATGTGCCATTATGTTTAGTAGTTTTTGTCTTTTGTACTCTAACATATAAAATTGTAAGCATTTGTATGCGTACTTTATGAACAGCCGACAACTCATACTAGTACGAGCCGGCGTTAAAATGAATTGTTATTTTCATTCAAATAACATACAAGTATATGGTGGCGGATACTTTGCAAAGTACTATCACTTAATTTTTTGCCAATCAGTTGTACTTTGTGTCATTTTTTGACATATATAAATTTTTTTCTTTTTTTTTCTTAATCTGACATAGTTGTCTTTCATATTATATTTTTAGCTCTTACGTTTACCACCATAACTTAAGTTTTTTCAATATGTGCCATTATGTTTAGTAGTTTTTGTCTTTTGTACGTTATCATATAAAATTGTAAGCATTTGTATGCGTACTTTATGAACAGCCGAACACTCATACTAGTACGAGCCGGCGTTAAAATGAATTGTTATTTTCATTCAAATAACATACAAGTATATGGCGGCGGATAGTTTGCAACGTACTATCACTTAATTTTTTGCCAATCACTTGTACTTTGTGTCATTTTTTGACATCTATAAATTTTTTCTTTTTTTTTTCTTAATCTGACATAGTTGTCTTTTATATTATATTTTTGGCTCTTAAGTTTACCACCATAACTTAAGTTTTTTCAATATGTGCCATTATGTTTAGTAGTTTTTGTCTTTTGTACGTTAACATATAAAATTGTAAGCATTTGTATGCTTACTTTATGAACAGCCGACAACTCATACTAGTACGAGCCGGCGTTCAAATGAATTGTTATTTTCATTCAAATAACATACAAGTATATGGTGGCGGATACTTTGCAAAGTACTATCACTTAATTTTTTGCCAATCAGTTGTACTTTGTGTCATTTTTTGACATATCTAAATTTTTTCCTTTTTTTTTCTTAATCTGACATAGTTGTCTCTTATATTATATTTTTGGCTCTTAAGTTTACCACCATAACTTAAGTTTTTTCAATATGTGCCATTATGTTTAGTAGTTTTTGTCTTTTGTACGTTAACATATAAAATTGTAAGCATTTGTATGCGTACTTTATGAACAGCCGACAACTCATACTAGTACGAGCCGGCGTTAAAATGAATTGTTATTTTCATTCAAATAACATATAAGTATATGGCGGCGGATAGTTTGCAAAGTACTATCACTTAATTTTTTGCCAATCAGTTGTACTTTGTGTCATTTTTTGACATCTATAAATTTTTTCCTTTTTTTTTCTTAATCTGACATAGTTGTCTTTTATATTATATTTTTGGCTCTTAAGTTTACCACCATAACTTAAGTTTTTTCAATATGTGCCATTATGTTTAGTAGTTTTTGTCTTTTGTACGTTAACATATAAAATTGTAAGCATTTGTATGCGTACTTTATGAACAGCCGACAACTCATACTAGTACGAGCCGGCGTTAAAATGAATTGTTATTTTCATTCAAATAACATACAAGTATATGGCGGTGGATAGTTTGCAAAGTACTATCACTTAATTTTCTGCTAATCAGTTGTACTTTGTGTCATTTTTTGACATATCTAAATTTTTTCCTTTTTTTTTCTTAATCTGACATAGTTGTCTTTTATATTATATTTTTGGCTCTTAAGTTTACCACCATAACTTAAGTTTTTTCAATATGTGCCATTATGTTTAGAAGTTTTTGTCTTTTGTACGTTAACATATAAAATTGTATGCATTTGTATGCTTACTTTATGAACAGCCGACAACTCATACTAGTACGAGCCGGCGTTCAAATGAATTGTTATTTTCATTCAAATAACATACAAGTATATGGTGGCGGATACTTTGCAAAGTACTATCACTTAATTTTTTGCCAATCAGTTGTACTTTGTGTCATTTTTTGACATCTATAAATTTTTTCCTTTTTTTTTCTTAATCTGACATAGTTGTCTTTTATATTATATTTTTGGCTCTTAAGTTTACCACCATAACTTAAGTTTTTTCAATATGTGCCATTATGTTTAGTCGTTTTTGTCTTTTGTACGTTAACATATAAAATTGTAAGCATTTGTATGCGTACTTTATGAACAGCCGACAACTCATACTAGTACGAGCCGGCGTTAAAATGAATTGTTATTTTCATTCAAATAACATACAAGTATATGGCGGTGGATAGTTTGCAAAGTACTATCACTTAATTTTCTGCCAATCAGTTGTACTTTGTGTCATTTTTTGTCATATCTAAATTTTTTCCTTTTTTTTTCTTAATCTGACATAGTTGTCTTTTATATTATATTTTTGGCTCTTAAGTTTACCACCATAACTTAAGTTTTTTCAATATGTGCCATTATGTTTAGTAGTTTTTGTCTTTTGTACGTTAACATATAAAATTGTAAGCATTTGTATGCGTACTTTATGAACAGCCGACAACTCATACTAGTACGAGCCGGCGTTAAAATGAATTGTTATTTTCATTCAAATAACACGCAAGTATATGGCGGCGGATAGTTTGCAACGTACTATCACTTAATTTTTTGCCAATCACTTGTACTTTGTGTCATTTTTTGACATCTATAAATTTTTTCTTTTTTTTTTCTTAATCTGACATAGTTGTCTTTTATATTATATTTTTGGCTCTTAAGTTTACCACCATAACTTAAGTTTTTTCAATATGTGCCATTATGTTTAGTAGTTTTTGTCTTTTGTACGTTAACATATAAAATTGTAAGCATTTGTATATCTTACTTTATGAACAGCCGACAACTCATACTAGTACGAGCCGGCGTTCAAATGAATTGTTATTTTCATTCAAATAACATACAAGTATATGGTGGCGGATACTTTGCAAAGTACTATCACTTAATTTTTTGCCAATCAGTTGTACTTTGTGTCATTTTTTGACATATCTAAATTTTTTCCTTTTTTTTTCTTAATCTGACATAGTTGTCTCTTATATTATATTTTTGGCTCTTAAGTTTACCACCATAACTTAAGTTTTTTCAATATGTGCCATTATGTTTAGTAGTTTTTGTCTTTTGTACGTTAACATATAAAATTGTAAGCATTTGTATGCGTACTTTATGAACAGCCGACAACTCATACTAGTACGAGCCGGCGTTAAAATGAATTGTTATTTTCATTCAAATAACATACAAGTATATGGCGGTGGATAGTTTGCAAAGTACTATCACTTAATTTTCTGCTAATCAGTTGTACTTTGTGTCATTTTTTGACATATCTAAATTTTTTCCTTTTTTTTTCTTAATCTGACATAGTTGTCTTTTATATTATATTTTTGGCTCTTAAGTTTACCACCATAACTTAAGTTTTTTCAATATGTGCCATTATGTTTAGTAGTTTTTGTCTTTTGTACGTTAACATATAAAATTGTAAGCATTTGTATGCTTACTTTATGAACAGCCGACAACTCATACTAGTACGAGCCGGCGTTCAAATGAATTGTTATTTTCATTCAAATAACATACAAGTATATGGTGGCGGATACTTTGCAAAGTACTATCACTTAATTTTTTGCCAATCAGTTGTACTTTGTGTCATTTTTTGACATATCTAAATTTTTTCCTTTTTTTTTCTTAATCTGACATAGTTGTCTCTTATATTATATTTTTGGCTCTTAAGTTTACCACCATAACTTAAGTTTTTTCAATATGTGCCATTATGTTTAGTAGTTTTTGTCTTTTGTACGTTAACATATAAAATTGTAAGCATTTGTATGCGTACTTTATGAACAGCCGACAACTCATACTAGTACGAGCCGGCGTTAAAATGAATTGTTATTTTCATTCAAATAACATACAAGTATATGGCGGCGGATAGTTTGCAAAGTACTATCACTTAATTTTTTGCCAATCAGTTGTACTTTGTGTCATTTTTTGACATCTATAAATTTTTTCCTTTTTTTTTCTTAATCTGACATAGTTGTCTTTTATATTATATTTTTGGCTCTTAAGTTTACCACCATAACTTAAGTTTTTTCAATATGTGCCATTATGTTTAGTAGTTTTTGTCTTTTGTACGTTAACATATAAAATTGTAAGCATTTGTATGCGTACTTTATGAACAGCCGACAACTCATACTAGTACGAGCTGGCGTTAAAATGAATTGTTATTTTCATTCAAATAACATACAAGTATATGGCGGTGGATAGTTTGCAAAGTACTATCACTTAATTTTCTGCTAATCAGTTGTACTTTGTGTCATTTTTTGACATATCTAAATTTTTTCCTTTTTTTTTCTTAATCTGACATAGTTGTCTTTTATATTATATTTTTGGCTCTTAAGTTTACCACCATAACTTAAGTTTTTTCAATATGTGCCATTATGTTTAGTAGTTTTTGTCTTTTGTACTCTAACATATAAAATTGTAAGCATTTGTATGCGTACTTTATGAACAGCCGACAACTCATACTAGTACGAGCCGGCGTTAAAATGAATTGTTATTTTCATTCAAATAACATACAAGTATATGGCGGTGGATAGTTTGCAAAGTACTATCACTTAATTTTCTGCCAATCAGTTGTACTTTGTGTCATTTTTTGTCATATCTAAATTTTTTCCTTTTTTTTTCTTAATCTGACATAGTTGTCTTTTATATTATATTTTTGGCTCTTAAGTTTACCACCATAACTTAAGTTTTTTCAATATGTGCCATTATGTTTAGTAGTTTTTGTCTTTTGTACGTTAACATATAAAATTGTAAGCATTTGTATGCTTACTTTATGAACAGCCGACAACTCATACTAGTACGAGCCGGCGTTCAAATGAATTGTTATTTTCATTCAAATAACATACAAGTATATGGTGGCGGATACTTTGCAAAGTACTATCACTTAATTTTTTGCCAATCAGTTGTACTTTGTGTCATTTTTTGACATATCTAAATTTTTTCCTTTTTTTTTCTTAATCTGACATAGTTGTCTCTTATATTATATTTTTGGCTCTTAAGTTTACCACCATAACTTAAGTTTATTCAATATGTGCCATTATGTTTAGTAGTTTTTGTCTTTTGTACGTTAACATATAAAATTGTAAGCATTTGTATGCGTACTTTATGAACAGCCGACAACTCATACTAGTACGAGCCGGCGTTAAAATGAATTGTTATTTTCATTCAAATAACATATAAGTATATGGCGGCGGATAGTTTGCAAAGTACTATCACTTAATTTTTTGCCAATCAGTTGTACTTTGTGTCATTTTTTGACATCTATAAATTTTTTCCTTTTTTTTTCTTAATCTGACATAGTTGTCTTTTATATTATATTTTTGGCTCTTAAGTTTACCACCATAACTTAAGTTTTTTCAATATGTGCCATTATGTTTAGTAGTTTTTGTCTTTTGTACGTTAACATATAAAATTGTAAGCATTTGTATGCGTACTTTATGAACAGCCGACAACTCATACTAGTACGAGCCGGCGTTAAAATGAATTGTTATTTTCATTCAAATAACATACAAGTATATGGCGGTGGATAGTTTGCAAAGTACTATCACTTAATTTTCTGCTAATCAGTTGTACTTTGTGTCATTTTTTGACATATCTAAATTTTTTCCTTTTTTTTTCTTAATCTGACATAGTTGTCTTTTATATTATATTTTTGGCTCTTAAGTTTACCACCATAACTTAAGTTTTTTCAATATGTGCCATTATGTTTAGAAGTTTTTGTCTTTTGTACGTTAACATATAAAATTGTATGCATTTGTATGCTTACTTTATGAACAGCCGACAACTCATACTAGTACGAGCCGGCGTTCAAATGAATTGTTATTTTCATTCAAATAACATACAAGTATATGGTGGCGGATACTTTGCAAAGTACTATCACTTAATTTTTTGCCAATCAGTTGTACTTTGTGTCATTTTTTGACATATATAAATTTTTTTCTTTTTTTTTCTTAATCTGACATAGTTGTCTTTTATATTATATTTTTAGCTCTTAAGTTTACCACCATAACTTAAGTTTTTTCAATATGTGCCATTATGTTTAGTAGTTTTTGTCTTTTGTACGTTAACATATAAAATTGTAAGCATTTGTATGCGTACTTTATGAACAGCCGACAACTCATACTAGTACGAGCCGGCGTTAAAATGAATTGTTATTTTCATTCAAATAACATACAAGTATATGGCGGCGGATAGTTTGCAAAGTACTATCACTTAATTTTTTGCCAATCAGTTGTACTTTGTGTCATTTTTTGACATCTATAAATTTTTTCCTTTTTTTTTCTTAATCTGACATAGTTGTCTTTTATATTATATTTTTGGCTCTTAAGTTTACCACCATAACTTAAGTTTTTTCAATATGTGCCATTATGTTTAGTCGTTTTTGTCTTTTGTACGTTAACATATAAAATTGTAAGCATTTGTATGCGTACTTTATGAACAGCCGACAACTCATACTAGTACGAGCCGGCGTTAAAATGAATTGTTATTTTCATTCAAATAACATACAAGTATATGGCGGTGGATAGTTTGCAAAGTACTATCACTTAATTTTCTGCCAATCAGTTGTACTTTGTGTCATTTTTTGTCATATCTAAATTTTTTCCTTTTTTTTTCTTAATCTGACATAGTTGTCTTTTATATTATATTTTTGGCTCTTAAGTTTACCACCATAACTTAAGTTTTTTCAATATGTGCCATTATGTTTAGTAGTTTTTGTCTTTTGTACGTTAACATATAAAATTGTAAGCATTTGTATGCGTACTTTATGAACAGCCGACAACTCATACTAGTACGAGCCGGCGTTAAAATGAATTGTTATTTTCATTCAAATAACACGCAAGTATATGGCGGCGGATAGTTTGCAACGTACTATCACTTAATTTTTTGCCAATCACTTGTACTTTGTGTCATTTTTTGACATCTATAAATTTTTTCTTTTTTTTTTCTTAATCTGACATAGTTGTCTTTTATATTATATTTTTGGCTCTTAAGTTTACCACCATAACTTAAGTTTTTTCAATATGTGCCATTATGTTTAGTAGTTTTTGTCTTTTGTACGTTAACATATAAAATTGTAAGCATTTGTATATCTTACTTTATGAACAGCCGACAACTCATACTAGTACGAGCCGGCGTTCAAATGAATTGTTATTTTCATTCAAATAACATACAAGTATATGGTGGCGGATACTTTGCAAAGTACTATCACTTAATTTTTTGCCAATCAGTTGTACTTTGTGTCATTTTTTGACATATCTAAATTTTTTCCTTTTTTTTTCTTAATCTGACATAGTTGTCTCTTATATTATATTTTTGGCTCTTAAGTTTACCACCATAACTTAAGTTTTTTCAATATGTGCCATTATGTTTAGTAGTTTTTGTCTTTTGTACGTTAACATATAAAATTGTAAGCATTTGTATGCGTACTTTATGAACAGCCGACAACTCATACTAGTACGAGCCGGCGTTAAAATGAATTGTTATTTTCATTCAAATAACATACAAGTATATGGCGGTGGATAGTTTGCAAAGTACTATCACTTAATTTTCTGCTAATCAGTTGTACTTTGTGTCATTTTTTGACATATCTAAATTTTTTCCTTTTTTTTTCTTAATCTGACATAGTTGTCTTTTATATTATATTTTTGGCTCTTAAGTTTACCACCATAACTTAAGTTTTTTCAATATGTGCCATTATGTTTAGTAGTTTTTGTCTTTTGTACGTTAACATATAAAATTGTAAGCATTTGTATGCTTACTTTATGAACAGCCGACAACTCATACTAGTACGAGCCGGCGTTCAAATGAATTGTTATTTTCATTCAAATAACATACAAGTATATGGTGGCGGATACTTTGCAAAGTACTATCACTTAATTTTTTGCCAATCAGTTGTACTTTGTGTCATTTTTTGACATATCTAAATTTTTTCCTTTTTTTTTCTTAATCTGACATAGTTGTCTCTTATATTATATTTTTGGCTCTTAAGTTTACCACCATAACTTAAGTTTTTTCAATATGTGCCATTATGTTTAGTAGTTTTTGTCTTTTGTACGTTAACATATAAAATTGTAAGCATTTGTATGCGTACTTTATGAACAGCCGACAACTCATACTAGTACGAGCCGGCGTTAAAATGAATTGTTATTTTCATTCAAATAACATACAAGTATATGGCGGCGGATAGTTTGCAAAGTACTATCACTTAATTTTTTGCCAATCAGTTGTACTTTGTGTCATTTTTTGACATCTATAAATTTTTTCCTTTTTTTTTCTTAATCTGACATAGTTGTCTTTTATATTATATTTTTGGCTCTTAAGTTTACCACCATAACTTAAGTTTTTTCAATATGTGCCATTATGTTTAGTAGTTTTTGTCTTTTGTACGTTAACATATAAAATTGTAAGCATTTGTATGCGTACTTTATGAACAGCCGACAACTCATACTAGTACGAGCTGGCGTTAAAATGAATTGTTATTTTCATTCAAATAACATACAAGTATATGGCGGTGGATAGTTTGCAAAGTACTATCACTTAATTTTCTGCTAATCAGTTGTACTTTGTGTCATTTTTTGACATATCTAAATTTTTTCCTTTTTTTTTCTTAATCTGACATAGTTGTCTTTTATATTATATTTTTGGCTCTTAAGTTTACCACCATAACTTAAGTTTTTTCAATATGTGCCATTATGTTTAGTAGTTTTTGTCTTTTGTACTCTAACATATAAAATTGTAAGCATTTGTATGCGTACTTTATGAACAGCCGACAACTCATACTAGTACGAGCCGGCGTTAAAATGAATTGTTATTTTCATTCAAATAACATACAAGTATATGGCGGTGGATAGTTTGCAAAGTACTATCACTTAATTTTCTGCCAATCAGTTGTACTTTGTGTCATTTTTTGTCATATCTAAATTTTTTCCTTTTTTTTTCTTAATCTGACATAGTTGTCTTTTATATTATATTTTTGGCTCTTAAGTTTACCACCATAACTTAAGTTTTTTCAATATGTGCCATTATGTTTAGTAGTTTTTGTCTTTTGTACGTTAACATATAAAATTGTAAGCATTCGTATGCGTACTTTATGAACAGCCGACAACTCATACTAGTACGAGCCGGCGTTAAAATGAATTGTTATTTTCATTCAAATAACATGCAAGTATATGGCGGCGGATAGTTTGCAAAGTACTATCACTTAATTTTTTGCCAATCACTTGTACTTTGTGTCATTTTTTGACATATATAAATTTTTTCCTCTATTTTTCTTAATCTGACATAGTTGTCTTTTATATTATATTTTTGGCTCTTAAGTTTACCACCATAACTTAAGTTCTTTCAATATGTGCCATTATGTTTAGTAGTTTTTGTCTTTTGTACGTTAACATATAAAATTGTAAGCATTTGTATGCGTACTTTATGAACAGCCGACAACTCATACTAGTACGAGCCGGCGTTCAAATGAATTGTTATTTTCATTCAAATAACATACAAGTATATGGCGGCGGATAGTTTGCAAAGTACTATCACTTAATTTTCTGCCAATCAGTTGTACTTTGTGTCATTTTTTGACATATCTAAATTTTTTCCTTTTTTTTTCTTAATCTGACATAGTTGTCTTTTATATTATATTTTTGGCTCTTAAGTTTACCACCATAACTTAAGTTTTTTCAATATGTGCCATTATGTTTAGTAGTTTTTGTCTTTTGTACGTTAACATATAAAATTGTAAGCATTTGTATGCGTACTTTATGAACAGCCGACAACTCATACTAGTACGAGCCGGCGTTAAAATGAATTGTTATTTTCATTCAAATAACATGCAAGTATATGGCGGCGGATAGTTTGCAAAGTACTATCACTTAATTTTTTGCCAATCACTTGTACTTTGTGTCATTTTTTGACATATATAAATTTTTTTCTTTATTTTTCTTAATCTGACATAGTTGTCGTTCATATTATATTTTTGGCTCTTAAGTTTACCACCATAACTTAAGTTTTTTCAATATGTGCCATTATGTTTAGTAGTTTTTGTCTTTTGTACGTTAACATATAAAATTGTAAGCATTTGTATGCGTACTTTATGAACAGCCGACAACTCATACTAGTACGAGCCGGCGTTAAAATGAATTGTTATTTTCATTCAAATAACATACAAGTATATGGCGGCGGATAGTTTGCAAAGTACTATCACTTAATTTTTTGCCAATCACTTGTACTTTGTGTCATTTTTTGACATATATAAATTTTTTTCTTTATTTTTCTTAATCTGACATAGTTGTCGTTCATATTATATTTTTGGCTCTTAAGTTTACCACCATAACTTAAGTTTTTTCAATATGTGCCATTATGTTTAGTAGTTTTTGTCTTTTGTACGTTAACATATAAAATTGTAAGCATTTGTATGCGTACTTTATGAACAGCCGACAACTCATACTAGTACGAGCCGGCGTTAAAATGAATTGTTATTTTCATTCAAATAACATACAAGTATATGGCGGCGGATAGTTTGCAAAGTACTATCACTTAATTTTTTGCCAATCAGTTGTACTTTGTGTCATTTTTAGACATATCTAAATTTTTTCCTTTTTTTTTCTTAATCTGACATAGTTGTCTTTTATATTATATTTTTGGCTCTTAAGTTTACCACCATAACTTAAGTTTTTTCAATATGTGCCATTATGTTTAGTAGTTTTTGTCTTTTGTACGTTAACATATAAAATTGTAAGCATTTGTATGCGTACTTTATGAACAGCCGACAACTCATACTAGTACGAGCCGGCGTTAAAATGAATTGTTATTTTCATTCAAATAACATACGAGTATATGGCGGCGGATAGTTTGCAAAGTACTATCACTTAATTTTTTGCCAATCAGTTGTACTTTGTGTCATTTTTTGACATCTATAAATTTTTTCCTTTTTTTTTCTTAATCTGACATAGTTGTCTTTTATATTATATTTTTGTCTCTTAAGTTTACCACCATAACTTAAGTTTTTTCAATATGTGCCATTATGTTTAGTAGTTTTTGTCTTTTGTGCGTTAACATATAAAATTGTAAGCATTTGTATGCGTACTTTATGAACAGCCGACAACTCATACTAGTACGAGCCAGCGTTAAAATGAATTGTTATTTTCATTCAAATAACATACAAGTATATGGCGGTGGATAGTTTGCAAAGTACTATCACTTAATTTTCTGCCAATCAGTTGTACTTTGTGTCATTTTTTGTCATATCTAAATTTTTTCCTTTTTTTTTCTTAATCTGACATAGTTGTCTTTTATATTATATTTTTGGCTCTTAAGTTTACCACCATAACTTAAGTTTTTTCAATATGTGCCATTATGTTTAGTAGTTTTTGTCTTTTGTACGTTAACATATAAAATTGTAAGCATTTGTATGCGTACTTTATGAACAGCCGACAACTCATACTAGTACGAGCCGGCGTTAAAATGAATTGTTATTTTTATTCAAATAACATACAAGTATCCGGCGGTGGATAGTTTGCAAAGTACTATCACTTAATTTTCTGCCAATCAGTTGTACTTTGTGTCATTTTTTGTCATATCTAAATTTTTTCCTTTTTTTTTCTTAATCTGACATAGTTGTCTTTTATATTATATTTTTGGCTCTTAAGTTTACCACCATAACTTAAGTTTTTTCAATATGTGCCATTATGTTTAGTAGTTTTTGTCTTTTGTACGTTATCATATAAAATTGTAAGCATTTGTATGCGTACTTTATGAACAGCCGACAACTCATACTAGTACGAGCCGGCGTTAAAATGAATTGTTATTTTCATTCAAATAACATACAAGTATATGGCGGCGGATAGTTTGCAAAGTACTATCACTTAATTTTTTGCCAATCAGTTGTACTTTGTGTCATTTTTTGTCATATCTAAATTTTTTCCTTTTTTTTTCTTAATCAGACATAGTTGTCTTTTATATTATATTTTTGGCTCTTAAGTTTACCACCATAACTTAAGTTTTTTCAATATGTGCCATTATGTTTAGTAGTTTTTGTCTTTTGTACGTTAACATATAAAATTGTAAGCATTTGTATGCGTACTTTATGAACAGCCGACAACTCATACTAGTACGAGCCGGCGTTAAAATGAATTGTTATTTTCATTCAAATAACATGCAAGTATATGGCGGCGGATAGTTTGCAAAGTACTATCACTTAATTTTTTGCCAATCACTTGTACTTTGTGTCATTTTTTGACATATATAAATTTTTTCCTTTATTTTTCTTAATCTGACATAGTTGTCTTTCATATTATATTTTTGGCTCTTAAGTTTACCACCATAACTTAAGTTTTTTCAATATGTGCCATTATGTTTAGTAGTTTTTGTCTTTTGTACGTTAACATATAAAATTGTAAGCATTTGTATGCGTACTTTATGAACAGCCGACAACTCATACTAGTACGAGCCGGCGTTAAAATGAATTGTTATTTTTATTCAAATAACATGCAAGTATATGGCGGCGGATAGTTTGCAAAGTACTATCACTTAATTTTTTGCCAATCACTTGTACTTTGTGTCATTTTTTGACATATATAAATTTTTTTCTTTATTTTTCTTAATCTGACATAGTTGTCGTTCATATTATATTTTTGGCTCTTAAGTTTACCACCATAACTTAAGTTTTTTCAATATGTGCCATTATGTTTAGTAGTTTTTGTCTTTTGTACGTTAACATATAAAATTGTAAGCATTTGTATGCGTACTTTATGAACAGCCGACAACTCATACTAGTACGAGCCGGCGTTAAAATGAATTGTTATTTTCATTCAAATAACATGCAAGTATATGGCGGCGGATAGTTTGCAAAGTACTATCACTTAATTTTTTGCCAATCAGTTGTACTTTGTGTCATTTTTTGACATCTATAAATTTTTTCCTTTTTTTTTCTTAATCTGACATAGTTGTCTTTTATATTATATTTTTGTCTCTTAAGTTTACCACCATAACTTAAGTTTTTTCAATATGTGCCATTATGTTTAGTAGTTTTTGTCTTTTGTACGTTAACATATAAAATTGTAAGCATTTGTATGCGTACTTTATGAACAGCCGACAACTCATACTAGTACGAGCCGGCGTTAAAATGAATTGTTATTTTCATTCAAATAACATACAAGTATATGGTGGCGGATACTTTGCAAAGTACTATCACTTAATTTTTTGCCAATCAGTTGTACTTTGTGTCATTTTTTGACATATCTAAATTTTTTCCTTTTTTTTTCTTAATCTGACATAGTTGTCTTTTATATTATATTTTTGGCTCTTAAGTTTACCACCATAACTTAAGTTTTTTCAATATGTGCCATTATGTTTAGTAGTTTTTGTCTTTTGTACGTTAACATATAAAATTGTAAGCATTTGTATGCGTACTTTATGAACAGCCGACAACTCATATTAGTACGAGCCGGCGTTAAAATGAATTGTTATTTTCATTCGAATAACATACAAGTATGTGGCGGCGGATAGTTTGCAAAGTACTATCACTTAATTTTTTGCCAATCACTTGTACTTTGTGTCATTTTTTGACATCTATAAATTTTTTCTTTTTTTTTTCTTAATCTGACATAGTTGTCTTTTATATTATATTTTTGGCTCTTAAGTTTACCACCATAACTTAAGTTTTTTCAATATGTGCCATTATGTTTAGTAGTTTTCGTCTTTTGTACGTTAACATATAAAATTGTAAGCATTTGTATGCGTACTTTATGAACAGCCGACAACTCATACTAGTACGAGCCGGCGTTAAAATGAATTGTTATTTTCATTCAAATAACATGCAAGTATATGGCGGCGGATAGTTTGCAGAGTACTATCACTTAATTTTTTGCCAATCACTTGTACTTTGTGTCATTTTTTGACATATATAAATTTTTTCCTTTATTTTTCTTAATCTGACATAGTTGTCTTTTATATTATATTTTTGGCTCTTAAGTTTACCACCATAACTTAAGTTTTTTCAATATGTGCCATTATGTTTAGTAGTTTTTGTCTTTTGTACGTTAACATATAAAATTGTAAGCATTTGTATGCTTACTTTATGAACAGCCGACAACTCATACTAGTACGAGCCGGCGTTCACATGAATTGTTATTTTCATTCAAATAACATACAAGTATATGGTGGCGGATACTTTGCAAAGTACTATCACTTAATTTTTTGCCAATCAGTTGTACTTTGTGTCATTTTTTGACATATATAAATTTTTTTCTTTTTTTTTCTTAATCTGACATAGTTGTCTTTTATATTATATTTTTGGCTCTTAAGTTTACCACCATAACTTAAGTTTTTTCAATATGTGCCATTATGTTTAGTAGTTTTTGTCTTTTGTACGTTATCATATAAAATTGTAAGCATTTGTATGCGTACTTTATGAACAGCCGACAACTCATACTAGTACGAGCCGGCGTTAAAATGAATTGTTATTTCCATTCAAATAACATACAAGTATATGGCGGCGGATAGTTTGCAACGTACTATCACTTAATTTTTTGCCAATCACTTGTACTTTGTGTCATTTTTTGACATCTATAAATTTTTTCTTTTTTTTTTCTTAATCTGACATAGTTGTCTTTTATATTATATTTTTGACTCTTAAGTTTACCACCATAACTTAAGTTTTTTCAATATGTGCCATTATGTTTAGTAGTTTTTGTCTTTTGTACGTTAACATATAAAATTGTAAGCATTTGTATGCTTACTTTATGAACAGCCGACAACTCATACTAGTACGAGCCGGCGTTCAAATGAATTGTTATTTTCATTCAAATAACATACAAGTATATGGTGGCGGATACTTTGCAAAGTACTATCACTTAATTTTTTGCCAATCAGTTGTACTTTGTGTCATTTTTTGACATATCTAAATTGTTTCCTTTTTTTTTCTTAATCTGACATAGTTGTCTTTTATATTATATTTTTGGCTCTTAAGTTTACCACCATAACTTAAGTTTTTTCAATATGTGCCATTATGTTTAGTAGTTTTTGTCTTTTGTACGTTATCATATAAAATTGTAAGCATTTGTATGCGTACTTTATGAACAGCCGACAACTCATACTAGTACGAGCCGGCGTTAAAATGAATTGTTATTTCCATTCAAATAACATACAAGTATATGGCGGCGGATAGTTTGCAACGTACTATCACTTAATTTTTTGCCAATCACTTGTACTTTGTGTCATTTTTTGACATCTATAAATTTTTTCTTTTTTTTTTCTTAATCTGACATAGTTGTCTTTTATATTATATTTTTGACTCTTAAGTTTACCACCATAACTTAAGTTTTTTCAATATGTGCCATTATGTTTAGTAGTTTTTGTCTTTTGTACGTTAACATATAAAATTGTAAGCATTTGTATGCTTACTTTATGAACAGCCGACAACTCATACTAGTACGAGCCGGCGTTCAAATGAATTGTTATTTTCATTCAAATAACATACAAGTATATGGTGGCGGATACTTTGCAAAGTACTATCACTTAATTTTTTGCCAATCAGTTGTACTTTGTGTCATTTTTTGACATATCTAAATTGTTTCCTTTTTTTTTCTTAATCTGACATAGTTGTCTTTTATATTATATTTTTGGCTCTTAAGTTTACCACCATAACTTAAGTTTTTTCAATATGTGCCATTATGTTTAGTAGTTTTTGTCTTTTGTACGTTAACATATAAAATTGTAAGCATTTGTATGCGTACTTTATGAACAGCCGACAACTCATACTAGTACGAGCCGGCGTTAAAATGAATTGTTATTTTCATTCAAATAACATGCAAGTATATGGCGGCGGATAGTTTGCAAAGTACTATCACTTAATTTTTTGCCAATCACTTGTACTGTGTGTCATTTTTTGACATATATAAATTTTTTTCTTTATTTTTCTCAATCTGACATAGTTGTCGTTCATATTATATTTTTGGCTCTTAAGTTTACCACCATAACTTAAGTTTTTTCAATATGTGCCATTATGTTTAGTAGTTTTTGTCTTTTGTACGTTAACATATAAAATTGTAAGCATTTGTATGCGTACTTTATGAACAGCCGACAACTCATACTAGTACGAGCCGGCGTTAAAATGAATTGTTATTTTCATTCAAATAACATACGAGTATATGGCGGCGGATAGTTTGCAAAGTACTATCACTTAATTTTTTGCCAATCAGTTGTACTTTGTGTCATTTTTTGACATCTATAAATTTTTTCCTTTTTTTTTCTTAATCTGACATAGTTGTCTTGTATATTATATTTTTGGCTCTTAAGTTTACCACCATAACTTAAGTTTTTTCAATATGTGCCATTATGTTTAGTAGTTTTTGTCTTTTGTACGTTAACATATAAAATTGTAAGCATTTGTATGCGTACTTTATGAACAGCCGACAACTCATACTAGTACGAGCCGGCGTTAAAATGAATTGTTATTTTTATTCAAATAACATACAAGTATATGGCGGTGGATAGTTTGCAAAGTACTATCACTTAATTTTCTGCCAATCAGTTGTACTTTGTGTCATTTTTTGTCATATCTAAATTTTTTCCTTTTTTTTTCTTAATCTGACATAGTTGTCTTTTATATCATATTTTTAGCTCTTAAGTTTACCACCATAACTTAAGTTTTTTCAACATGTGCCATTATGTTTAGTAGTTTTTGTCTTTTGTACGTTATCATATAAAATTGTAAGCATTTGTATGCGTACTTTATGAACAGCCGACAACTCATACTAGTACGAGCCGGCGTTAAAATGAATTGTTATTTTCATTCAAATAACATACAAGTATATGGCGGCGGATAGTTTGCAAAATACTATCACTTAATTTTTTGCCAATCACTTGTACTTTGTGTCATTTTTTGACATCTATAAATTTTTTCTTTTTTTTTTCTTAATCAGACATAGTTGTCTTTTATATTATATTTTTGGCTCTTAAGTTTACCACTATAACTTAAGTTCTTTCAATATGTGCCATTATGTTTAGTAGTTTTTGTCTTTTGTACGTTAACATATAAAATTGTAAGCATTTGTATGCGTACTTTATGAACAGCCGACAACTCATACTAGTACGAGCCGGCGTTAAAATGAATTGTTATTTTCATTCAAATAACATGCAAGTATATGGCGGCGGATAGTTTGCAAAGTACTATCACTTAATTTTTTGCCAATCACTTGTACTTTGTGTCATTTTTTGACATATATAAATTTTTTCCTTTATTTTTCTTAATCTGACATAGTTGTCTTTCATATTATATTTTTGGCTCTTAAGTTTACCACCATAACTTGAGTTTTTTCAATATGTGCCATTATGTTTAGTAGTTTTTGTCTTTTGTACGTTAACATATAAAATTGTAAGCATTTGTATGCGTACTTTATGAACAGCCGACAACTCATACTAGTACGAGCCGGCGTTAAAATGAATTGTTATTCTCATTCAAATAACATGCAAGTATATGGCGGCGGATAGTTTGCAAAGTACTATCACTTAATTTTTTGCCAATCACTTGTACTTTGTGTCATTTTTTGACATATATAAATTTTTTTCTTTATTTTTCTTAATCTGACATAGTTGTCGTTCATATTATATTTTTGGCTCTTAAGTTTACCACCATAACTTAAGTTTTTTCAATATGTGCCATTATGTTTAGTAGTTTTTGTCTTTTGTACGTTAACATATAAAATTGTAAGCATTTGTATGCGTACTTTATGAACAGCCGACAACTCATACTAGTACGAGCCGGCGTTAAAATGAATTAATATTTTCATTCAAATAACATACGAGTATATGGCGGCGGATAGTTTGCAAAGTACTATCACTTAATTTTTTGCCAATCAGTTGTACTTTGTGTCATTTTTTGACATCTATAAATTTTTTCCTTTTTTTTTCTTAATCTGACATAGTTGTCTTTTATATTATATTTTTGTCTCTTAAGTTTACCACCATAACTTAAGTTTTTTCAATATGTGCCATTATGTTTAGTAGTTTTTGTCTTTTGTACGTTAACATATAAAATTGTAAGCATTTGTATGCGTACTTTATGAACAGCCGACAACTCATACTAGTACGAGCCGGCGTTAAAATGAATTGTTATTTTCATTCAAATAACATACAAGTATATGGCGGTGGATAGTTTGCAAAGTACTATCACTTAATTTTCTGCCAATCAGTTGTACTTTGTGTCATTTTTTGTCATATCTAAATTTTTTCCTTTTTTTTTCTTAATCTGACATAGTTGTCTTTTATATTATATTTTTGGCTCTTAAGTTTACCACCATAACTTAAGTTTTTTCAATATGTGCCATTATGTTTAGTAGTTTTTGTCTTTTGTACGTTAACATATAAAATTGTAAGCATTTGTATGCGTACTTTATGAACAGCCGACAACTCATACTAGTACGAGCCGGCGTTAAAATGAATTGTTATTTTTATTCAAATAACATACAAGTATCCGGCGGTGGATAGTTTGCAAAGTACTATCACTTAATTTTCTGCCAATCAGTTGTACTTTGTGTCATTTTTTGTCATATCTAAATTTTTTCCTTTTTTTTTCTTAATCTGACATAGTTGTCTTTTATATTATATTTTTGGCTCTTAAGTTTACCACCATAACTTAAGTTTTTTCAATATGTGCCATTATGTTTAGTAGTTTTTGTCTTTTGTACGTTATCATATAAAATTGTAAGCCTTTGTATGCGTACTTTATGAACAGCCGACAACTCATACTAGTACGAGCTGGCGTTAAAATGAATTGTTATTTTCATTCAAATAACATACAAGTATATGGCGGCGGATAGTTTGCAAAGTACTATCACTTAATTTTTTGCCAATCACTTGTACTTTGTGTCATTTTTTGACATATATAAATTTTTTCCTTTTTTTTTCTTAATCTGACATAGTTGTCTTTTATATTATATTTTTGTCTCTTAAGTTTACCACCATAACTTAAGTTTTTTCAATATGTGCCATTATGTTTAGTAGTTTTTGTCTTTTGTACGTTAACATATAAAATTGTAAGCATTTGTATGCGTACTTTATGAACAGCCGACAACTCATACTAGTACGAGCCGGCGTTAAAATGAATTGTTATTTTCATTCAAATAACATGCAAGTATATGGCGGCGGATAGTTTGCAAAGTACTATCACTTAATTTTTTGCCAATCACTTGTACTTTGTGTCATTTTTTGACATATATAAATTTTTTTCTTTATTTTTCTTAATCTGACATAGTTGTCGTTCATATTATATTTTTGGCTCTTAAGTTTACCACCATAACTTAAGTTTTTTCAATATGTGCCATTATGTTTAGTAGTTTTTGTCTTTTGTACGTTAACATATAAAATTGTAAGCATCTGTATGCGTACTTTATGAACAGCCGACAACTCATACTAGTACGAGCCGGCGTTTAAATAAATTGTTATTTTCATTCAAATAACATACAAGTATATGGCGGCGGATAGTTTGCAAAGTACTATCACTTAATTTTTTGCCAATCACTTGTACTTTCTGTCATTTTTTGACATAAATAAATTTTTTTCTTTTTTTTTCTTAATCTGACATAGTTGTCTTTTATATTATATTTTTGGCTCTTAAGTTTACCACCATAACTTAAGTTTTTTCAATATGTGCCATTATGTTTAGTAGTTTTTGTCTTTTGTACGTTATCATATAAAATTGTAAGCATTTGTATGCGTACTTTATGAACAGCCGACAACCCTTACTAGTACGAGCCGGCGTTAAAATGAATTGTTATTTTCATTCAAATAACATACAAGTATATGGCGGCGGATAGTTTGCAACGTACTATCACTTAATTTTTTGCCAATCACTTGTACTTTGTGTCATTTTTTGACATCTATAAATTTTTTCTTTTTTTTTTCTTAATCTGACATAGTTGTCTTTTATATTATATTTTTGGCTCTTAAGTTTACTACCATAACTTAAGTTTTTTCAATATGTGCCATTATGTTTAGTAGTTTTTGTCTTTTGTACGTTAACATATAAAATTGTAAGCATTTGTATGCTTACTTTATGAACAGCCGACAACTCATACTAGTACGAGCCGGCGTTCAAATGAATTGTTATTTTCATTCAAATAACATACAAGTATATGGTGGCGGATACTTTGCAAAGTACTATCACTTAATTTTTTGCCAATCAGTTGTACTTTGTGTCATTTTTTGACATATCTAAATTTTTTCCTTTTTTTTTCTTAATCTGACATAGTTGTCTTTTATATTATATTTTTGGCTCTTAAGTTTACCACCATAACTTAAGTTTTTTCAATATGTGCCATTATGTTTAGTAGTTTTTGTCTTTTGTACGTTAACATATAAAATTGTAAGCATTTGTATGCGTACTTTATGAACAGCCGACAACTCATACTAGTACGAGCCGGCGTTAAAATGAATTGTTATTTTCATTCGAATAACATACAAGTATGTGGCGGCGGATAGTTTGCAAAGTACTATCACTTAATTTTTTGCCAATCACTTGTACTTTGAGTCATTTTTTGACATCTATAAATTTTTTCTTTTTTTTTTCTTAATCTGACATAGTTGTCTTTTATATTATATTTTTGGCTCTTAAGTTTACCACCATAACTTAAGTTTTTTCAATATGTGCCATTATGTTTAGTAGTTTTTGTCTTTTGTACGTTATCATATAAAATTGTCAGCATTTGTATGCGTACTTTATGAACAGCCGACAACTCATACTAGTACGAGCCGGCGTTAAAATGAATTGTTATTTTCATTCAAATAACAAACAAGTATATGGCGACGGATAGTTTGCAAAGTACTATCACTTAATTTTTCGCCAATCACTTGTACTTTGTGTCATTTTTTGACATCTATAAATTTTTTCTTTTTTTTTTCTTAATCTGACATAGTTGTCTTTTATATTATATTTTTGGCTCTTAAGTTTACCACCATAACTTAAGTTTTTTCAATATGTGCCATTATGTTTAGTAGTTTTTGTCTTTTGTAGGTTAACATATAAAATTGTAAGCATTTGTATGCTTACTTTATGAACAGCCGAAAACTCATACTAGTACGAGCCGGCGTTCAAATCAATTGTTATTTTCATTCAAATAACATACAAGTATATGGTGGCGGATACTTTGCAAAGTACTATCACTTAATTTTTTGCCAATCAGTTGTACTTTGTGTCATTTTTTGACATATATAAATTTTTTTCTTTTTTTTTCTTAATCTGACATAGTTGTCTTTTATATTATATTTTTGGCTCTTAAGTTTACCACCATAACTTAAGTTTTTTCAATATGTGCCATTATGTTTAGTAGTTTTTGTCTTTTGTACGTTATCATATACAATTGTCAGCATTTGTATGCGTACTTTATGAACAGCCGACAACTCATACTAGTACGAGCCGGCGTTAAAATGAATTGTTATTTTCATTCAAATAACAAACAAGTATATGGTGGCGGATAGTTTGCAAAGTACTATCACTTAATTTATCGCCAATCACTTGTACTTTGTGTCATTTTTTGACATCTATAAATTTTTTCTTTTTTTTTTCTTAATCTGACATAGTTGTCTTTTATATTATATTTTTGGCTCTTAAGTTTACCACCATAACTTAAGTTTTTTCAATATGTGCCATTATGTTTAGTAGTTTTTGTCTTTTGTAGGTTAACATATAAAATTGTAAGCATTTGTATGCTTACTTTATGAACAGCCGACAACTCATACTAGTACGAGCCGGCGTTCAAATGAATTGTTATTTTCATTCAAATAACATACAAGTATATGGTGGCGGATACTTTGCAAAGTACTATCACTTAATTTTTTGCCAATCAGTTGTACTTTGTGTCATTTTTTGACATATATAAATTTTTTCCTTTTTTTTTCTTAATCTGACATAGTTGTTTTTTATATTATATTTTTGGCTCTTAAGTTTACCACCATAACTTTAGTTTTTTCAATATGTGCCATTATGTTTAGTAGTTTTTGTCTTTTGTACGTTAACATATAAAATTGTAAGCATTTGTATGCGTACTTTATGAACAGCCGACAACTCATACTAGTACGAGCCGAGGTTGAAATGAATTGTTATTTTCAATCAAATAACATACAAGTATATGGCGGCGGATAGTTTGCAAAGTACTATCACTTAATTTTTCGCCAATCAGTTGTACTTTGTGTCATTTTTTGACATCTATAAATTTTTTCCTTTATTTTTCTTAATCTGACATAGTTGTCTTTTATATTATATTTTTGGCTCTTAAGTTTACCACCATAACTTAAGTGTTTTCAATATGTGCCATTATGTTTAGTAGTGTTTGTCTTTTGTACGTTAACATATAAAATTGTAAGCATTTGTATGCTTACTTTATGAACAGCCGACAACTCATACTAGTACGAGCCGGCGTTCAAATGAATTGTTATTTTCATTCAAATAACATACAAGTATATGGTGGCGGATACTTTGCAAAGTACTATCACTTAATTTTTTGCCAATCAGTTGTACTTTGTGTCATTTTTTGACATATATAAATTTTTTCCTTTTTTTTTCTTAATCTGACATAGTTGTTTTTCATATTATATTTTTGGCTGTCAAGTTTACCACCATAACTTAAGTTTTTTCGATATGTGCCATTATGTTTAGTAGTTTTTGTCTTTTGTACGTTAACATATAAAATTGTGAGCATTTGTATGCGTACTTTATGAACAGCCGACAACTCATACTAGTACGAGCCGGCGTTAAAATGAATTGTTATTTTCATTCAAATAACATACAAGTATATGGCGGCGGATAGTTTGCAAAGTACTATCACTTAATTTTTTGCCAATCACTTGTACTTTGTGTCATTTTTTGACATCTATAAATTTTTTCTTTTTTTTTTCTTAATCTGACATAGTTGTCTTTTATATTATATTTTTGGCTCTTAAGTTTACCACCATAACTTAAATTCTTTCAATATGTGCCATTATGTTTAGTAGTTTTTGTCTTTTGTACGTTAACATATAAAATTGTAAGCATTTGTATGCGTACTTTATGAACAGCCGACAACTCATACTAGTACGAGCCGGCGTTAAAATGAATTGTTATTTTCATTCAATTAACATGCAAGTATATGGCGGCGGATAGTTTGCAAAGTACTATCACTTAATTTTTTGCCAACCACTTGTACTTTGTGTCATTTTTTGACATCTATAAATTTTTTCTTTTTTTTTTCTTAATCTGACATAGTTGTCTTTTATATTATATTTTTGGCTCTTAAGTTTACCACTATAACTTAAGTTCTTTCAATATGTGCCATTATGTTTAGTAGTTTTTGTCTTTTGTACGTTAACATATAAAATTGTAAGCATTTGTATGCGTACTTTATGAACAGCCGACAACTCATACTAGTACGAGCCGGCGTTAAAATGAATTGTTATTTTCATTCAAATAACATGCAAGTATATGGCGGCGGATAGTTTGCAAAGTACTATCACTTAATTTTTTGCCAATCACTTGTACTTTGTGTCATTTTTTGACATATATAAATTTTTTCCTTTATTTTTCTTAATCTGACATAGTTGTCTTTCATATTATATTTTTGGCTCTTAAGTTTACCACCATAACTTAAGTTTTTTCAATATGTGCCATTATGTTTAGTAGTTTTTGTCTTTTGTACGTTAACATATAAAATTGTAAGCATTTGTATGCTTACTTTATGAACAGCCGACAACTCATACTAGTACGAGCCGGCGTTCGAATGAATTGTTATTTTCATTCAAATAACATACAAGTATATGGTGGCGGATACTTTGCAAAGTACTATCACTTAATTTTTTGCCAATCAGTTGTACTTTGTGTCATTTTTTGACATGTATAAATTTTTTTCTTTTTTTTTCTTAATCTGACATAGTTGTCTTTTATATTATATTTTTGGCTCTTAAGTTTACCACCATAACTTAAGTTTTTTCAATATGTGCCATTATGTTTAGTAGTTTTTGTCTTTTGTACGTTATCATATAAAATTGTAAGCATTTGTATGCGTACTTTATGAACAGCCGACAACTCATACTAGTACGAGCCGGCGTTAAAATGAATTGTTATTTTCATTCAAATAACATACAAGTATATGGCGGCGGATAGTTTGCAAAGTACTATCACTTAATTTTTTGCCAATCAGTTGTACTTTGTGTCATTTTTTGACATCTATAAATTTTTTCCTTTTTTTTTCTTAATCTGACATAGTTGTCTTTTATATTATATTTTTGGCTCTTAAGTTTACCACCATAACTTAAGTTTTTTCAATATGTGCCATTATGTTTAGTCGTTTTTGTCTTTTGTACGTTAACATATAAAATTGTAAGCATTTGTATGCGTACTTTATGAACAGCCGACAACTCATACTAGTACGAGCCGGCGTTAAAATGAATTGTTATTTTCATTCAAATAACACGCAAGTATATGGCGGCGGATAGTTTGCAACGTACTATCACTTAATTTTTTGCCAATCACTTGTACTTTGTGTCATTTTTTGACATCTATAAATTTTTTCTTTTTTTTTTCTTAATCTGACATAGTTGTCTTTTATATTATATTTTTGGCTCTTAAGTTTACCACCATAACTTAAGTTTTTTCAATATGTCTCATTATGTTTAGTAGTTTTTGTCTTTTGTACGTTAACATATAAAATTGTAAGCATTTGTATATCTTACTTTATGAACAGCCGACAACTCATACTAGTACGAGCCGGCGTTCAAATGAATTGTTATTTTCATTCAAATAACATACAAGTATATGGTGGCGGATACTTTGCAAAGTACTATCACTTAATTTTTTGCCAATCAGTTGTACTTTGTGTCATTTTTTGACATATCTAAATTTTTTCCTTTTTTTTTCTTAATCTGACATAGTTGTCTCTTATATTATATTTTTGGCTCTTAAGTTTACCACCATAACTTAAGTTTTTTCAATATGTGCCATTATGTTTAGTAGTTTTTGTCTTTTGTACGTTAACATATAAAATTGTAAGCATTTGTATGCGTACTTTATGAACAGCCGACAACTCATACTAGTACGAGCCGGCGTTAAAATGAATTGTTATTTTCATTCAAATAACATACAAGTATATGGCGGTGGATAGTTTGCAAAGTACTATCACTTAATTTTCTGCTAATCAGTTGTACTTTGTGTCATTTTTTGACATATCTAAATTTTTTCCTTTTTTTTTCTTAATCTGACATAGTTGTCTTTTATATTATATTTTTGGCTCTTAAGTTTACCACCATAACTTAAGTTTTTTCAATATGTGCCATTATGTTTAGTAGTTTTTGTCTTTTGTACGTTAACATATAAAATTGTAAGCATTTGTATGCTTACTTTATGAACAGCCGACAACTCATACTAGTACGAGCCGGCGTTCAAATGAATTGTTATTTTCATTCAAATAACATACAAGTATATGGTGGCGGATACTTTGCAAAGTACTATCACTTAATTTTTTGCCAATCAGTTGTACTTTGTGTCATTTTTTGACATATATAAATTTTTTTCTTTTTGTTTCTTAATCCGACATAGTTGTCTTTCATATTATATTTTTAGCTCTTAAGTTTACCACCATAACTTAAGTTTTTTCAATATGTGCCATTATGTTTAGTAGTTTTTGTCTTTTGTACGTTATCATATAAAATTGTAAGCATTTGTATGCGTACTTTATGAACAGCCGAACACTCATACTAGTACGAGCCGGCGTTAAAATGAATTGTTATTTTCATTCAAATAACAAACAAGTATATGGCGGCGGATAGTTTGCAACGTACTATCACTTAATTTTTTGCCAATCACTTGTACTTTGTGTCATTTTTTGACATCTATAAATTTTTTCTTTTTTTTTTCTTAATCTGACATAGTTGTCTTTTATATTATATTTTTGGCTCTTAAGTTTACCACCATAACTTAAGTTTTTTCAATATGTGCCATTATGTTTAGTAGTTTTTGTCTTTTGTACGTTAACATATAAAATTGTAAGCATTTGTATGCTTACTTTATGAACAGCCGACAACTCATACTAGTACGAGCCGGCGTTCAAATGAATTGTTATTTTCATTCAAATAACATACAAGTATATGGTGGCGGATACTTTGCAAAGTACTATCACTTAATTTTTTGCCAATCAGTTGTACTTTGTGTCATTTTTTGACATATCTAAATTTTTTCCTTTTTTTTTCTTAATCTGACATAGTTGTCTCTTATATTATATTTTTGGCTCTTAAGTTTACCACCATAACTTAAGTTTTTTCAATATGTGCCATTATGTTTAGTAGTTTTTGTCTTTTGTACGTTAACATATAAAATTGTAAGCATTTGTATGCGTACTTTATGAACAGCCGACAACTCATACTAGTACGAGCCGGCGTTAAAATGAATTGTTATTTTCATTCAAATAACATACAAGTATATGGCGGCGGATAGTTTGCAAAGTACTATCACTTAATTTTTTGCCAATCAGTTGTACTTTGTGTCATTTTTTGACATCTATAAATTTTTTCCTTTTTTTTTCTTAATCTGACATAGTTGTCTTTTATATTATATTTTTGGCTCTTAAGTTTACCACCATAACTTAAGTTTTTTCAATATGTGCCATTATGTTTAGTAGTTTTTGTCTTTTGTACGTTAACATATAAAATTGTAAGCATTTGTATGCGTACTTTATGAACAGCCGACAACTCATACTAGTACGAGCCGGCGTTAAAATGAATTGTTATTTTCATTCAAATAACATACAAGTATATGGCGGTGGATAGTTTGCAAAGTACTATCACTTAATTTTCTGCTAATCAGTTGTACTTTGTGTCATTTTTTGACATATCTAAATTTTTTCCTTTTTTTTTCTTAATCTGACATAGTTGTCTTTTATATTATATTTTTGGCTCTTAAGTTTACCACCATAACTTAAGTTTTTTCAATATGTGCCATTATGTTTAGTAGTTTTTGTCTTTTGTACGTTAACATATAAAATTGTATGCATTTGTATGCTTACTTTATGAACAGCCGACAACTCATACTAGTACGAGCCGGCGTTCAAATGAATTGTTATTTTCATTCAAATAACATACAAGTATATGGTGGCGGATACTTTGCAAAGTACTATCACTTAATTTTTTGCCAATCAGTTGTACTTTGTGTCATTTTTTGACATATATAAATTTTTTTCTTTTTTTTTCTTAATCTGACATAGTTGTCTTTTATATTATATTTTTAGCTCTTAAGTTTACCACCATAACTTAAGTTTTTTCAATATGTGCCATTATGTTTAGTAGTTTTTGTCTTTTGTACGTTAACATATAAAATTGTAAGCATTTGTATGCGTACTTTATGAACAGCCGACAACTCATACTAGTACGAGCCGGCGTTAAAATGAATTGTTATTTTCATTCAAATAACATACAAGTATATGGCGGCGGATAGTTTGCAAAGTACTATCACTTAATTTTTTGCCAATCAGTTGTACTTTGTGTCATTTTTTGACATCTATAAATTTTTTCCTTTTTTTTTCTTAATCTGACATAGTTGTCTTTTATATTATATTTTTGGCTCTTAAGTTTACCACCATAACTTAAGTTTTTTCAATATGTGCCATTATGTTTAGTCGTTTTTGTCTTTTGTACGTTAACATATAAAATTGTAAGCATTTGTATAAGTACTTTATGAACAGCCGACAACTCATACTAGTACGAGCCGGCGTTAAAATGAATTGTTATTTTCATTCAAATAACATACAAGTATATGGCGGTGGATAGTTTGCAAAGTACTATCACTTAATTTTCTGCCAATCAGTTGTACTTTGTGTCATTTTTTGTCATATCTAAATTTTTTCCTTTTTTTTTCTTAATCTGACATAGTTGTCTTTTATATTATATTTTTGGCTCTTAAGTTTACCACCATAACTTAAGTTTTTTCAATATGTGCCATTATGTTTAGTAGTTTTTGTCTTTTGTACGTTAACATATAAAATTGTAAGCATTTGTATGCGTACTTTATGAACAGCCGACAACTCATACTAGTACGAGCCGGCGTTAAAATGAATTGTTATTTTCATTCAAATAACACGCAAGTATATGGCGGCGGATAGTTTGCAACGTACTATCACTTAATTTTTTGCCAATCACTTGTACTTTGTGTCATTTTTTGACATCTATAAATTTTTTCTTTTTTTTTTCTTAATCTGACATAGTTGTCTTTTATATTATATTTTTGGCTCTTAAGTTTACCACCATAACTTAAGTTTTTTCAATATGTGCCATTATGTTTAGTAGTTTTTGTCTTTTGTACGTTAACATATAAAATTGTAAGCATTTGTATATCTTACTTTATGAACAGCCGACAACTCATACTAGTACGAGCCGGCGTCCAAATGAATTGTTATTTTCATTCAAATAACATACAAGTATATGGTGGCGGATACTTTGCAAAGTACTATCACTTAATTTTTTGCCAATCAGTTGTACTTTGTGTCATTTTTTGACATATCTAAATTTTTTCATTTTTTTTTCTTAATCTGACATAGTTGTCTCTTATATTATATTTTTGGCTCTTAAGTTTACCACCATAACTTAAGTTTTTTCAATATGTGCCATTATGTTTAGTAGTTTTTGTCTTTTGTACGTTAACATATAAAATTGTAAGCATTTGTATGCGTACTTTATGAACAGCCGACAACTCATACTAGTACGAGCCGGCGTTAAAATGAATTGTTATTTTCATTCAAATAACAAACAAGTATATGGCGGCGGATAGTTTGCAAAGTACTATCACTTAATTTTTCGCCAATCACTTGTACTTTGTGTCATTTTTTGACATCTATAAATTTTTTCTTTTTTTTTTCTTAATCTGACATAGTTGTCTTTTATATTATATTTTTGGCTCTTAAGTTTACCACCATAACTTAAGTTTTTTCAATATGTGCCATTATGTTTAGTAGTTTTTGTCTTTTGTAGGTTAACATATAAAATAGTAAGCATTTGTATGCTTACTTTATGAACAGCCGACAACTCATACTAGTACGAGCCGGCGTTCAAATGAATTGTTATTTTCATTCAAATAACATACAAGTATATGGTGGCGGATACTTTGCAAAGTACTATCACTTAATTTTTTGCCAATCAGTTGTACTTTGTGTCATTTTTTGACATATATAAATTTTTTTCTTTTTTTTTCTTAATCTGACATAGTTGTCTTTTATATTATATTTTTGGCTCTTAAGTTTACCACCATAACTTAAGTTTTTTCAATATGTGCCATTATGTTTAGTAGTTTTTGTCTTTTGTAGGTTAACATATAAAATTGTAAGCATTTGTATGCTTACTTTATGAACAGCCGACAACTCATACTAGTACGAGCCGGCGTTCAAATGAATTGTTATTTTCATTCAAATAACATACAAGTATATGGTGGCGGATACTTTGCAAAGTACTATCACTTAATTTTTTGCCAATCAGTTGTACTTTGTGTCATTTTTTGACATATATAAATTTTTTCCTTTTTTTTTCTTAATCTGACATAGTTGTTTTTTATATTATATTTTTGGCTCTTAAGTTTACCACCATAACTTTAGTTTTTTCAATATGTGCCATTATGTTTAGTAGTTTTTGTCTTTTGTACGTTAACATATAAAATTGTAAGCATTTGTATGCGTACTTTATGAACAGCCGACAACTCATACTAGTACGAGCCGAGGTTGAAATGAATTGTTATTTTCAATCAAATAACATACAAGTATATGGCGGCGGATAGTTTGCAAAGTACTATCACTTAATTTTTCGCCAATCAGTTGTACTTTGTGTCATTTTTTGACATCTATAAATTTTTTCCTTTATTTTTCTTAATCTGACATAGTTGTCTTTTATATTATATTTTTGGCTCTTAAGTTTACCACCATAACTTAAGTTTTTTCAATATGTGCCATTATGTTTAGTAGTGTTTGTCTTTTGTACGTTAACATATAAAATTGTAAGCATTTGTATGCTTACTTTATGAACAGCCGACAACTCATACTAGTACGAGCCGGCGTTCAAATGAATTGTTATTTTCATTCAAATAACATACAAGTATATGGTGGCGGATACTTTGCAAAGTACTATCACTTAATTTTTTGCCAATCAGTTGTACTTTGTGTCATTTTTTGACATATATAAATTTTTTCCTTTTTTTTTCTTAATCTGACATAGTTGTTTTTCATATTATATTTTTGGCTGTCAAGTTTACCACCATAACTTAAGTTTTTTCGATATGTGCCATTATGTTTAGTAGTTTTTGTCTTTTGTACGTTAACATATAAAATTGTGAGCATTTGTATGCGTACTTTATGAACAGCCGACAACTCATACTAGTACGAGCCGGCGTTGAAATGAATTGTTATTTTCATTCAAATAACATACAAGTATATGGCGGCGGATAGTTTGCAAAGTACTATCACTTAATTTTCTGCCAATCAGTTGTACTTTGTGTCATTTTTTGACATCTATAAATTTTTTCTTTTTTTTTTCTTAATCTGACATAGTTGTCTTTTATATTATATTTTTGGCTCTTAAGTTTACCACTATAACTTAAGTTCTTTCAATATGTGCCATTATGTTTAGTAGTTTTTGTCTTTTGTACGTTAACATATAAAATTGTAAGCATTTGTATGCGTACTTTATGAACAGCCGACAACTCATACTAGTACGAGCCGGCGTTAAAATGAATTGTTATTTTCATTCAAATAACATGCAAGTATATGGCGGCGGATAGTTTGCAAAGTACTATCACTTAATTTTTTGCCAATCACTTGTACTTTGTGTCATTTTTTGACATATATAAATTTTTTCCTTTATTTTTCTTAATCTGACATAGTTGTCTTTCATATTATATTTTTGGCTCTTAAGTTTACCACCATAACTTAAGTTTTTTCAATATGTGCCATTATGTTTAGTAGTTTTTGTCTTTTGTACGTTAACATATAAAATTGTAAGCATTTGTATGCTTACTTTATGAACAGCCGACAACTCATACTAGTACGAGCCGGCGTTCAAATGAATTGTTATTTTCATTCAAATAACATACAAGTATATGGTGGCGGATACTTTGCAAAGTACTATCACTTAATTTTTTGCCAATCAGTTGTACTTTGTGTCATTTTTTGACATGTATAAATTTTTTTCTTTTTTTTTCTTAATCTGACATAGTTGTCTTTTATATTATATTTTTGGCTCTTAAGTTTACCACCATAACTTAAGTTTTTTCAATATGTGCCATTATGTTTAGTAGTTTTTGTCTTTTGTACGTTATCATATAAAATTGTAAGCATTTGTATGCGTACTTTATGAACAGCCGACAACTCATACTAGTACGAGCCGGCGTTAAAATGAATTGTTATTTTCATTCAAATAACATACAAGTATATGGCGGCGGATAGTTTGCAAAGTACTATCACTTAATTTTTTGCCAATCAGTTGTACTTTGTGTCATTTTTTGACATATATAAATTTTTTCCTTTTTTTTTCTTAATCTGACATAGTTGTCTTTTATATTATATTTTTGGCTCTTAAGTTTACCACCATAACTTAAGTTTTTTCAATATGTGCCATTATGTTTAGTAGTTTTTGTCTTTTGTGCGTTAACATATAAAATTGTAAGCATTTGTATGCGTACTTTATGAACAGCCGACAACTCATACTAGTACGAGCCGGCGTTAAAATGAATTGTTATTTTCATTCAAATAACATACAAGTATATGGCGGCGGATAGTTTGCAAAGTACTATCACTTAATTTTTTGCCAATCACTTGTACTTTGTGTCATTTTTTGACATCTATAAATTTTTTCTTTTTTTTTTCTTAATCTGACATAGTTGTCTTTTATATTATATTTTTGGCTCTTAAGTTTACCATCATAACTTAAATTCTTTCAATATCTGCCATTATGTTTAGTAGTTTTTGTCTTTTGTACGTTAACATATAAAATTGTAAGCATTTGTATGCGTACTTTATGAACAGCCGACAACTCATACTAGTACGAGCCGGCGTTAAAATGAATTGTTATTTTCATTCAAATAACATACAAGTATATGGCGGCGGATAGTTTGCAAAGTACTATCACTTAATTTTTTGCCAATCAGTTGTACTTGGTGTCATTTTTTGACATCTATAAATTTTTTCCTTTTTTTTTCTTAATCTGACATAGTTGTCTTTTATATTATATTTGTGGCTCTTAAGTTTACTACCATAACTTAAGTTTTTTCAATATGTGCCATTATGTTTAGTAGTTTTTGTCTTTTGTACGTTAACATATAAAATTGTAAGCATTTGTATGCGTACTTTATGAACAGCCGACAACTCATACTAGTACGAGCTGGCGTTAAAATGAATTGTTATTTTCATTCAAATAACATACAAGTATATGGCGGTGGATAGTTTGCAAAGTACTATCACTTAATTTTCTGCTAATCAGTTGTACTTTGTGTCATTTTTTGACATATCTAAATTTTTTCCTTTTTTTTTCTTAATCTGACATTGTTGTCTTTTATATTATATTTTTGGCTCTTAAGTTTACCACCATAACTTAAGTTTTTTCAATATTTGCCATTATGTTTAGTAGTTTTTGTCTTTTGTACGTTAACATATAAAATTGTAAGCATTTGTATGCGTACTTTATGAACAGCCGACAACTCATACTAGTACGAGCCGGCGTTCAAATGAATTGTTATTTTCATTCAAATAACATGCAAGTATATGGCGGCGGATAGTTTGCAAAGTACTATCACTTAATTTTTTGCCAATCACTTGTACTTTGTGTCATTTTTTGACATATATAAATTTTTTTCTTTATTTTTCTTAATCTGACATAGTTGTCGTTCATATTATATTTTTGGCTCTTAAGTTTACCACCATAACTTAAGTTTTTTCAATATGTGCCATTATGTTTAGTAGTTTTTGTCTTTTGTACGTTAACATATAAAATTGTAAGCATTTGTATGCGTACTTTATGAACAGCCGACAACTCATACTAGTATGAGCCGGCGTTAAAATGAATTGTTATTTTCATTCAAATAACATACAAGTATATGGCGGCGGATAGTTTGCAAAGTACTATCACTTAATTTTTTGCCAATCAGTTGTACTTTGTGTCATTTTTTGACATCTATAAATTTTTTCCTTTTTTTTTCTTAATCTGACATAGTTGTCTTTTATATTATATTTTTGGCTCTTAAGTTTACCACCATAACTTAAGTTTTTTCAATATGTGCCATTATGTTTAGTAGTTTTTGTCTTTTGTACGTTAACATATAAAATTGTAAGCATTTGTATGCGTACTTTATGAACAGCCGACAACTCATACTAGTACGAGCCGGCGTTAAAATGAATTGTTATTTTCATTCAAATAACATACAAGTATATGGCGGTGGATAGTTTGCAAAGTACTATCACTTAATTTTCTGCTAATCAGTTGTACTTTGTGTCATTTTTTGACATATCTAAATTTTTTCCTTTTTTTTTCTCAATCTGACATAGTTGTCTTTTATATTATATTTTTGGCTCTTAAGTTTACCACCATAACTTAAGTTTTTTCAATATGTGCCATTATGTTTAGTAGTTTTTGTCTTTTGTACGTTAACATATAAAATTGTATGCATTTGTATGCTTACTTTATGAACAGCCGACAACTCATACTAGTACGAGCCGGCGTTCAAATGAATTGTTATTTTCATTCAAATAACATACAAGTATATGGTGGCGGATACTTTGCAAAGTACTATCACTTAATTTTTTGCCAATCAGTTGTACTTTGTGTCATTTTTTGACATATATAAATTTTTTTCTTTTTTTTTCTTAATCTGACATAGTTGTCTTTTATATTATATTTTTAGCTGTTAAGTTTACCACCATAACTTAAGTTTTTTCAATATGTGCCATTATGTTTAGTAGTTTTTGTCTTTTGTACGTTAACATGTAAAATTGTAAGCATTTGTATGCGTACTTTATGAACAGCCGACAACTCATACTAGTACGAGCCGGCGTTAAAATAAATTGTTATTTTCATTCAAATAACATACAAGTATATGGCGGCGGATAGTTTGCAAAGTACTATCACTTAATTTTTTGCCAATCAGTTGTACTTTGTGTCATTTTTTGACATCTATAAATTTTTTCCTTTTTTTTTCTTAATCTGACATAGTTGTCTTTTATATTATATTTTTGGCTCTTAAGTTTACCACCATAACTTAAGTTTTTTCAATATGTGCCATTATGTTTAGTCGTTTTTGTCTTTTGTACGTTAACATATAAAATTGTAAGCATTTGTATGCGTACTTTATGAACAGCCGACAACTCATACTAGTACGAGCCGGCGTTAAAATGAATTGTTATTTTCATTCAAATAACATACAAGTATATGGCGGTGGATAGTTTGCAAAGTACTATCACTTAATTTTCTGCCAATCAGTTGTACTTTGTGTCATTTTTTGTCATATCTAAATTTTTTCCTTTTTTTTTCTTAATCTGACATAGTTGTCTTTTATATTATATTTTTGGCTCTTAAGTTTACCACCATAACTTAAGTTTTTTCAATATGTGCCATTATGTTTAGTAGTTTTTGTCTTTTGTACGTTAACATATAAAATTGTAAGCATTTGTATGCGTACTTTATGAACAGCCGACAACTCATACTAGTACGAGCCGGCGTTAAAATGAATTGTTATTTTCATTCAAATAACACGCAAGTATATGGCGGCGGATAGTTTGCAACGTACTATCACTTAATTTTTTGCCAATCACTTGTACTTTGTGTCATTTTTTGACATCTATAAATTTTTTCTTTTTTTTTTCTTAATCTGACATAGTTGTCTTTTATATTATATTTTTGGCTCTTAAGTTTACCACCATAACTTACGTTTTTTCAATATGTGCCATTATGTTTAGTAGTTTTTGTCTTTTGTACGTTAACATATAAAATTGTAAGCATTTGTATATCTTACTTTATGAACAGCCGACAACTCATACTAGTACGAGCCGGCGTTCAAATGAATTGTTATTTTCATTCAAATAACATACAAGTATATGGTGGCGGATACTTTGCAAAGTACTATCACTTAATTTTTTACCAATCAGTTGTACTTTGTGTCATTTTTTGACATATCTAAATTTTTTCCTTTTTTTTTCTTAATCTGACATAGTTGTCTCTTATATTATATTTTTGGCTCTTAAGTTTACCACCATAACTTAAGTTTTTTCAATATGTGCCATTATGTTTAGTAGTTTTTGTCTTTTGTACGTTAACATATAAAATTGTAAGCATTTGTATGCGTACTTTATGAACAGCCGACAACTCATACTAGTACGAGCCGGCGTTAAAATGAATTGTTATTTTCATTCAAATAACATACAAGTATATGGCGGTGGATAGTTTGCAAAGTACTATCACTTAATTTTCTGCTAATCAGTTGTACTTTGTGTCATTTTTTGACATATCTAAATTTTTTCCTTTTTTTTTCTTAATCTGACATAGTTGTCTTTTATATTATATTTTTGGCTCTTAAGTTTACCACCATAACTTAAGTTTTTTCAATATGTGCCATTATGTTTAGTAGTTTTTGTCTTTTGTACGTTAACATATAAAATTGTAAGCATTTGTATGCTTACTTTATGAACAGCCGACAACTCATACTAGTACGAGCCGGCGTTCAAATGAATTGTTATTTTCATTCAAATAACATACAAGTATATGGTGGCGGATACTTTGCAAAGTACTATCACTTAATTTTCTGCCAATCAGTTGTACTTTGTGTCATTTTTTGACATATCTAAATTTTTTCCTTTTTTTTTCTTAATCTGACATAGTTGTCTCTTATATTATATTTTTGGCTCTTAAGTTTACCACCATAACTTAAGTTTTTTCAATATGTGCCATTATGTTTAGTAGTTTTTGTCTTTTGTACGTTAACATATAAAATTGTAAGCATTTGTATGCGTACTTTATGAACAGCCGACAACTCATACTAGTACGAGCCGGCGTTAAAATGAATTGTTATTTTCATTCAAATAACATACAAGTATATGGCGGCGGATAGTTTGCAAAGTACTATCACTTAATTTTTTGCCAATCAGTTGTACTTTGTGTCATTTTTTGACATCTATAAATTTTTTCCTTTTTTTTTCTTAATCTGACATAGTTGTCTTTTATATTATATTTTTGGCTCTTAAGTTTACCACCATAACTTAAGTTTTTTCAATATGTGCCATTATGTTTAGTAGTTTTTGTCTTTTGTACGTTAACATATAAAATTGTAAGCATTTGTATGCGTACTTTATGAACAGCCGACAACTCATACTAGTACGAGCTGGCGTTAAAATGAATTGTTATTTTCATTCAAATAACATACAAGTATATGGCGGTGGATAGTTTGCAAAGTACTATCACTTAATTTTCTGCTAATCAGTTGTACTTTGTGTCATTTTTTGACATATCTAAATTTTTTCATTTTTTTTTCTTAATCTGACATAGTTGTCTTTTATATTATATTTTTGGCTCTTAAGTTTACCACCATAACTTAAGTTTTTTCAATATGTGCCATTATGTTTAGTAGTTTTTGTCTTTTGTACTCTAACATATAAAATTGTAAGCATTTGTATGCGTACTTTATGAACAGCCGACAACTCATACTAGTACGAGCCGGCGTTAAAATGAATTGTTATTTTCATTCAAATAACATACAAGTATATGGTGGCGGATACTTTGCAAAGTACTATCACTTAATTTTTTGCCAATCAGTTGTACTTTGTGTCATTTTTTGACATATATAAATTTTTTTCTTTTTTTTTCTTAATCTGACATAGTTGTCTTTCATATTATATTTTTAGCTCTTACGTTTACCACCATAACTTAAGTTTTTTCAATATGTGCCATTATGTTTAGTAGTTTTTGTCTTTTGTACGTTATCATATAAAATTGTAAGCATTTGTATGCGTACTTTATGAACAGCCGAACACTCATACTAGTACGAGCCGGCGTTAAAATGAATTGTTATTTTCATTCAAATAACATACAAGTATATGGCGGCGGATAGTTTGCAACGTACTATCACTTAATTTTTTGCCAATCACTTGTACTTTGTGTCATTTTTTGACATCTATAAATTTTTTCTTTTTTTTTTCTTAATCTGACATAGTTGTCTTTTATATTATATTTTTGGCTCTTAAGTTTACCACCATAACTTAAGTTTTTTCAATATGTGCCATTATGTTTAGTAGTTTTTGTCTTTTGTACGTTAACATATAAAATTGTAAGCATTTGTATGCTTACTTTATGAACAGCCGACAACTCATACTAGTACGAGCCGGCGTTCAAATGAATTGTTATTTTCATTCAAATAACATACAAGTATATGGTGGCGGATACTTTGCAAAGTACTATCACTTAATTTTTTGCCAATCAGTTGTACTTTGTGTCATTTTTTGACATATCTAAATTTTTTCCTTTTTTTTTCTTAATCTGACATAGTTGTCTCTTATATTATATTTTTGGCTCTTAAGTTTACCACCATAACTTAAGTTTTTTCAATATGTGCCATTATGTTTAGTAGTTTTTGTCTTTTGTACGTTAACATATAAAATTGTAAGCATTTGTATGCGTACTTTATGAACAGCCGACAACTCATACTAGTACGAGCCGGCGTTAAAATGAATTGTTATTTTCATTCAAATAACATATAAGTATATGGCGGCGGATAGTTTGCAAAGTACTATCACTTAATTTTTTGCCAATCAGTTGTACTTTGTGTCATTTTTTGACATCTATAAATTTTTTCCTTTTTTTTTCTTAATCTGACATAGTTGTCTTTTATATTATATTTTTGGCTCTTAAGTTTACCACCATAACTTAAGTTTTTTCAATATGTGCCATTATGTTTAGTAGTTTTTGTCTTTTGTACGTTAACATATAAAATTGTAAGCATTTGTATGCGTACTTTATGAACAGCCGACAACTCATACTAGTACGAGCCGGCGTTAAAATGAATTGTTATTTTCATTCAAATAACATACAAGTATATGGCGGTGGATAGTTTGCAAAGTACTATCACTTAATTTTCTGCTAATCAGTTGTACTTTGTGTCATTTTTTGACATATCTAAATTTTTTCCTTTTTTTTTCTTAATCTGACATAGTTGTCTTTTATATTATATTTTTGGCTCTTAAGTTTACCACCATAACTTAAGTTTTTTCAATATGTGCCATTATGTTTAGAAGTTTTTGTCTTTTGTACGTTAACATATAAAATTGTATGCATTTGTATGCTTACTTTATGAACAGCCGACAACTCATACTAGTACGAGCCGGCGTTCAAATGAATTGTTATTTTCATTCAAATAACATACAAGTATATGGTGGCGGATACTTTGCAAAGTACTATCACTTAATTTTTTGCCAATCAGTTGTACTTTGTGTCATTTTTTGACATATATAAATTTTTTTCTTTTTTTTTCTTAATCTGACATAGTTGTCTTTTATATTATATTTTTGGCTCTTAAGTTTACCACCATAACTTAAGTTTTTTCAATATGTGCCATTATGTTTAGTAGTTTTTGTCTTTTGTACGTTAACATATAAAATTGTAAGCATTTGTATGCGTACTTTATGAACAGCCGACAACTCATACTAGTACGAGCCGGCGTTAAAATGAATTGTTATTTTCATTCAAATAACATACAAGTATATGGCGGTGGATAGTTTGCAAAGTACTATCACTTAATTTTCTGCTAATCAGTTGTACTTTGTGTCATTTTTTGACATATCTAAATTTTTTCCTTTTTTTTTCTTAATCTGACATAGTTGTCTTTTATATTATATTTTTGGCTCTTAAGTTTACCACCATAACTTAAGTTTTTTCAATATGTGCCATTATGTTTAGTAGTTTTTGTCTTTTGTACGTTAACATATAAAATTGTAAGCATTTGTATGCTTACTTTATGAACAGCCGACAACTCATACTAGTACGAGCCGGCGTTCAAATGAATTGTTATTTTCATTCAAATAACATACAAGTATATGGTGGCGGATACTTTGCAAAGTACTATCACTTAATTTTTTGCCAATCAGTTGTACTTTGTGTCATTTTTTGACATATCTAAATTTTTTCCTTTTTTTTTCTTAATCTGACATAGTTGTCTCTTATATTATATTTTTGGCTCTTAAGTTTACCACCATAACTTAAGTTTTTTCAATATGTGCCATTATGTTTAGTAGTTTTTGTCTTTTGTACGTTAACATATAAAATTGTAAGCATTTGTATGCGTACTTTATGAACAGCCGACAACTCATACTAGTACGAGCCGGCGTTAAAATGAATTGTTATTTTCATTCAAATAACATACAAGTATATGGCGGCGGATAGTTTGCAAAGTACTATCACTTAATTTTTTGCCAATCAGTTGTACTTTGTGTCATTTTTTGACATCTATAAATTTTTTCCTTTTTTTTTCTTAATCTGACATAGTTGTCTTTTATATTATATTTTTGGCTCTTAAGTTTACCACCATAACTTAAGTTTTTTCAATATGTGCCATTATGTTTAGTAGTTTTTGTCTTTTGTACGTTAACATATAAAATTGTAAGCATTTGTATGCGTACTTTATGAACAGCCGACAACTCATACTAGTACGAGCTGGCGTTAAAATGAATTGTTATTTTCATTCAAATAACATACAAGTATATGGCGGTGGATAGTTTGCAAAGTACTATCACTTAATTTTCTGCTAATCAGTTGTACTTTGTGTCATTTTTTGACATATCTAAATTTTTTCATTTTTTTTTCTTAATCTGACATAGTTGTCTTTTATATTATATTTTTGGCTCTTAAGTTTACCACCATAACTTAAGTTTTTTCAATATGTGCCATTATGTTTAGTAGTTTTTGTCTTTTGTACTCTAACATATAAAATTGTAAGCATTTGTATGCGTACTTTATGAACAGCCGACAACTCATACTAGTACGAGCCGGCGTTAAAATGAATTGTTATTTTCATTCAAATAACATACAAGTATATGGTGGCGGATACTTTGCAAAGTACTATCACTTAATTTTTTGCCAATCAGTTGTACTTTGTGTCATTTTTTGACATATATAAATTTTTTTCTTTTTTTTTCTTAATCTGACATAGTTGTCTTTCATATTATATTTTTAGCTCTTACGTTTACCACCATAACTTAAGTTTTTTCAATATGTGCCATTATGTTTAGTAGTTTTTGTCTTTTGTACGTTATCATATAAAATTGTAAGCATTTGTATGCGTACTTTATGAACAGCCGAACACTCATACTAGTACGAGCCGGCGTTAAAATGAATTGTTATTTTCATTCAAATAACATACAAGTATATGGCGGCGGATAGTTTGCAACGTACTATCACTTAATTTTTTGCCAATCACTTGTACTTTGTGTCATTTTTTGACATCTATAAATTTTTTCTTTTTTTTTTCTTAATCTGACATAGTTGTCTTTTATATTATATTTTTGGCTCTTAAGTTTACCACCATAACTTAAGTTTTTTCAATATGTGCCATTATGTTTAGTAGTTTTTGTCTTTTGTACGTTAACATATAAAATTGTAAGCATTTGTATGCTTACTTTATGAACAGCCGACAACTCATACTAGTACGAGCCGGCGTTCAAATGAATTGTTATTTTCATTCAAATAACATACAAGTATATGGTGGCGGATACTTTGCAAAGTACTATCACTTAATTTTTTGCCAATCAGTTGTACTTTGTGTCATTTTTTGACATATCTAAATTTTTTCCTTTTTTTTTCTTAATCTGACATAGTTGTCTCTTATATTATATTTTTGGCTCTTAAGTTTACCACCATAACTTAAGTTTTTTCAATATGTGCCATTATGTTTAGTAGTTTTTGTCTTTTGTACGTTAACATATAAAATTGTAAGCATTTGTATGCGTACTTTATGAACAGCCGACAACTCATACTAGTACGAGCCGGCGTTAAAATGAATTGTTATTTTCATTCAAATAACATATAAGTATATGGCGGCGGATAGTTTGCAAAGTACTATCACTTAATTTTTTGCCAATCAGTTGTACTTTGTGTCATTTTTTGACATCTATAAATTTTTTCCTTTTTTTTTCTTAATCTGACATAGTTGTCTTTTATATTATATTTTTGGCTCTTAAGTTTACCACCATAACTTAAGTTTTTTCAATATGTGCCATTATGTTTAGTAGTTTTTGTCTTTTGTACGTTAACATATAAAATTGTAAGCATTTGTATGCGTACTTTATGAACAGCCGACAACTCATACTAGTACGAGCCGGCGTTAAAATGAATTGTTATTTTCATTCAAATAACATACAAGTATATGGCGGTGGATAGTTTGCAAAGTACTATCACTTAATTTTCTGCTAATCAGTTGTACTTTGTGTCATTTTTTGACATATCTAAATTTTTTCCTTTTTTTTTCTTAATCTGACATAGTTGTCTTTTATATTATATTTTTGGCTCTTAAGTTTACCACCATAACTTAAGTTTTTTCAATATGTGCCATTATGTTTAGAAGTTTTTGTCGTTTGTACGTTAACATATAAAATTGTATGCATTTGTATGCTTACTTTATGAACAGCCGACAACTCATACTAGTACGAGCCGGCGTTCAAATGAATTGTTATTTTCATTCAAATAACATACAAGTATATGGTGGCGGATACTTTGCAAAGTACTATCACTTAATTTTTTGCCAATCAGTTGTACTTTGTGTCATTTTTTGACATATATAAATTTTTTTCTTTTTTTTTCTTAATCTGACATAGTTGTCTTTTATATTATATTTTTGGCTCTTAAGTTTACCACCATAACTTAAGTTTTTTCAATATGTGCCATTATGTTTAGTCGTTTTTGTCTTTTGTACGTTAACATATAAAATTGTAAGCATTTGTATGCGTACTTTATGAACAGCCGACAACTCATACTAGTACGAGCCGGCGTTAAAATGAATTGTTATTTTCATTCAAATAACATACAAGTATATGGCGGTGGATAGTTTGCAAAGTACTATCACTTAATTTTCTGCCAATCAGTTGTACTTTGTGTCATTTTTTGTCATATCTAAATTTTTTCCTTTTTTTTTCTTAATCTGACATAGTTGTCTTTTATATTATATTTTTGGCTCTTAAGTTTACCACCATAACTTAAGTTTTTTCAATATGTGCCATTATGTTTAGTAGTTTTTGTCTTTTGTACGTTAACATATAAAATTGTAAGCATTTGTATGCGTACATTATGAACAGCCGACAACTCATACTAGTACGAGCCGGCGTTAAAATGAATTGTTATTTTCATTCAAATAACACGCAAGTATATGGCGGCGGATAGTTTGCAACGTACTATCACTTAATTTTTTGCCAATCACTTGTACTTTGTGTCATTTTCTGACATCTATAAATTTTTTCTTTTTTTTTTCTTAATCTGACATAGTTGTCTTTTATATTATATTTTTGGCTCTTAAGTTTACCACCATAACTTAAGTTTTTTCAATATGTGCCATTATGTTTAGTAGTTTTTGTCTTTTGTACGTTATCATATAAAATTGTAAGCATTTGTATGCGTACTTTATGAACAGCCGACAACTCATACTAGTACGAGCCGGCGTTCAAATGAATTGTTATTTTCATTCAAATAACATACAAGTATATGGTGGCGGATACTTTGCAAAGTACTATCACTTAATTTTTTGCCAATCAGTTGTACTTTGTGTCATTTTTTGACATATCTAAATTTTTTCCTTTTTTTTTCTTAATCTGACATAGTTGTCTCTTATATTATATTTTTGGCTCTTAAGTTTACCACCATAACTTAAGTTTTTTCAATATGTGCCATTATGTTTAGTAGTTTTTGTCTTTTGTACGTTAACATATAAAATTGTAAGCATTTGTATGCGTACTTTATGAACAGCCGACAACTCATACTAGTACGAGCCGGCGTTAAAATGAATTGTTATTTTCATTCAAATAACATACAAGTATATGGCGGTGGATAGTTTGCAAAGTACTATCACTTAATTTTCTGCTAATCAGTTGTACTTTGTGTCATTTTTTGACATATCTAAATTTTTTCCTTTTTTTTTCTTAATCTGACATAGTTGTCTTTTATATTATATTTTTGGCTCTTAAGTTTACCACCATAACTTAAGTTTTTTCAATATGTGCCATTATGTTTAGTAGTTTTTGTCTTTTGTACGTTAACATATTAAATTGTAAGCATTTGTATGCTTACTTTATGAACAGCCGACAACTCATACTAGTACGAGCCGGCGTTCAAATGAATTGTTATTTTCATTCAAATAACATACAAGTATATGGTGGCGGATACTTTGCAAAGTACTATCACTTAATTTTTTGCCAATCAGTTGTACTTTGTGTCATTTTTTGACATATCTAAATTTTTTCCTTTTTTTTTCTTAATCTGACATAGTTGTCTCTTATATTATATTTTTGGCTCTTAAGTTTACCACCATAACTTAAGTTTTTTCAATATGTGCCATTATGTTTAGTAGTTTTTGTCTTTTGTACGTTAACATATAAAATTGTAAGCATTTGTATGCGTACTTTATGAACAGCCGACAACTCATACTAGTACGAGCCGGCGTTAAAATGAATTGTTATTTTCATTCAAATAACATACAAGTATATGGCGGCGGATAGTTTGCAAAGTACTATCACTTAATTTTTTGCCAATCAGTTGTACTTTGTGTCATTTTTTGACATCTATAAATTTTTTCCTCTATTTTTCTTAATCTGACATAGTTGTCTTTTATATTATATTTTTGGCTCTTAAGTTTACCACCATAACTTAAGTTCTTTCAATATGTGCCATTATGTTTAGTAGTTTTTGTCTTTTGTACGTTAACATATAAAATTGTAAGCATTTGTATGCGTACTTTATGAACAGCCGACAACTCATACTAGTACGAGCCGGCGTTCAAATGAATTGTTATTTTCATTCAAATAACATACAAGTATATGGCGGCGGATAGTTTGCAAAGTACTATCACTTAATTTTCTGCCAATCAGTTGTACTTTGTGTCATTTTTTGACATATCTAAATTTTTTCCTTTTTTTTTCTTAATCTGACATAGTTGTCTTTTATATTATATTTTTGGCTCTTAAGTTTACCACCATAACTTAAGTTTTTTCAATATGTGCCATTATGTTTAGTAGTTTTTGTCTTTTGTACGTTAACATATAAAATTGTAAGCATTTGTATGCGTACTTTATGAACAGCCGACAACTCATACTAGTACGAGCCGGCGTTAAAATGAATTGTTATTTTCATTCAAATAACATGCAAGTATATGGCGGCGGATAGTTTGCAAAGTACTATCACTTAATTTTTTGCCAATCACTTGTACTTTGTGTCATTTTTTGACATATATAAATTTTTTTCTTTATTTTTCTTAATCTGACATAGTTGTCGTTCATATTATATTTTTGGCTCTTAAGTTTACCACCATAACTTAAGTTTTTTCAATATGTGCCATTATGTTTAGTAGTTTTTGTCTTTTGTACGTTAACATATAAAATTGTAAGCATTTGTATGCGTACTTTATGAACAGCCGACAACTCATACTAGTACGAGCCGGCGTTAAAATGAATTGTTATTTTCATTCAAATAACATACAAGTATATGGCGGCGGATAGTTTGCAAAGTACTATCACTTAATTTTTTGCCAATCACTTGTACTTTGTGTCATTTTTTGACATATATAAATTTTTTTCTTTATTTTTCTTAATCTGACATAGTTGTCGTTCATATTATATTTTTGGCTCTTAAGTTTACCACCATAACTTAAGTTTTTTCAATATGTGCCATTATGTTTAGTAGTTTTTGTCTTTTGTACGTTAACATATAAAATTGTAAGCATTTGTATGCGTACTTTATGAACAGCCGACAACTCATACTAGTACGAGCCGGCGTTAAAATGAATTGTTATTTTCATTCAAATAACATACAAGTATATGGCGGCGGATAGTTTGCAAAGTACTATCACTTAATTTTTTGCCAATCAGTTGTACTTTGTGTCATTTTTAGACATATATAAATTTTTTCTTTTTTTTTTCTTAATCTGACATGGTAGTCTTCTACATTATATTTTTGGCCCTTAAGTTTACCACCATAACTTAAGTTTTTTCAATATGTGCCATTATGTTTAGTAGTTTTTGTCTTTTGTACGTTAACATATAAAATTGTAAGCATTTGTATGCGTACTTTATGAACAGCCGACACCTCATACTAGTACGAGCCGGCGTTAAAATGAATTGTTATTTTCATTCAAATAACATACAAGTATATGGCGGCGGATAGTTTGCAAAGTACTATCACTTAATTTTTTGCCAATCAGTTGTACTTTGTGTCATTTTTTGACATATATAAATTTTTTCCTTTTTTTTTCTTAATCTGACATAGTTGTCTTTTATATTATATTTGTGGCTCTTAAGTTTACCACCATAACTTGAGTTTTTTCAATATGTGCCATTATGTTTAGTAGTTTTTGTCTTTTGTACGTTAATATATAAAATTGTAAGCATTTGTATGCGTACTTTATAAACAGCCGACAACTCATACTAGTACGAGCCGGCGTTAAAATGAATTGTTATTTTCATTCAAATAACATACAAGTATATGGCGGTGGATAGTTTGCAAAGTACTATCACTTAATTTTCTGCCAGTCAGTTGTACTTTGTGTCATTTTTTGTCATATCTAAATTTTTTCCTTTTTTTTTCTTAATCTGACATAGTTGTCTTTTATATTATATTTTTGGCTCTTAAGTTTACCACCATAACTTAAGTTTTTTCAATATGTGCCATTATGTTTAGTAGTTTTTGTCTTTTGTACGTTATCATATAAAATTGTAAGCATTTGTATGCGTACTTTATGAACAGCCGACAACTCATACTAGTACGAGCCGGCGTTAAAATGAATTGTTATTTTCATTCAAATAACATACAAGTATATGGCGGCGGATAGTTTGCAAAGTACTATCACTTAATTTTTCGCCAATCACTTGTACTTTGTGTCATTTTTTGACATCTATAAATTTTTCCTTTTTTTTTTCTTAATCTGACATAGTTGTCTCTTATATTATATTTTTGGCTCTTAAGTTTACCACTATAACTTAAGTTCTTTCAATATGTGCCATTATGTTTAGTAGTTTTTGTCTTTTGTACGTTAACATATAAAATTGTAAGCATTTGTATGCGTACTTTATGAACAGCCGACAACTCATACTAGTACGAGCCGGCGTTAAAATGAATTGTTATTTTCATTAAAATAACATGCAAGTATATGGCGGCGGATAGTTTGCAAAGTACTATCACTTAATTTTTTGCTAATCAGTTGTACTTTGTGTCATTTTTTGACATATATAAATTTTTTTCTTTTTTTTTCTTAATCTGACATAGTTGTCTTTTATATTATGTTTTGGCTCTTAAGTTTACCACCATAACTTAAGTTTTTTCAATATGTGCCATTATGTTTAGTAGTTTTTGTCTTTTGTACGTTATCATATAAAATTGTAAGCATTTGTATGCGTACTTTATGAACAGCCGACAACTCATACTAGTACGAGCCGGCGTTAAAATGAATTGTTATTTTCATTCAAATAACATACAAGTATATGGCGGCGGATAGTTTGCAAAGTCTTATCACTTAATTTTTTGCCAATCACTTGTACTTTGTGTCATTTTTTGACATATATAAATTTTTTCCTCTATTTTTTTTAATCTGACATAGTTGTCTTTTATATTATATTTTTGGCTCTTAAGTTTACCACCATAACTTAAGTTTTTTCAATATGTGCCATTATGTTTAGTAGTTTTTGTCTTTCGTACGTTAACATATAAAATTGTAAGCATTTGTATGCGTACTTTATGAACAGCCGAAAACTCATACTAGTACGAGCCGGCGTTAAAATGAATTGTTATTTTCATTCAAATAACATACAAGTATATGACGGCGGATAGTTTGCAAAGTACTATCACTTAATTTTTTGCCAATCACTTGTACTTTGTGTCATTTTTTGACATATATAAATTTTTTTCTTTATTTTTCTTAATCTGACATAGTTTTCGTTCATATTATATTTTTGGCTCTTAAGTTTACCACCATAACTTAAGTTTTTTCAATATGTGCCATTATGTTTAGTAGTTTTTGTCTTTTGTACGTTAACATATAAAATTGTAAGCATTTGTATGCGTACTTTATGAACAGCCGACAACTCATACTAGTACGAGCCGGCGTTAAAATGAATTGTTATTTTCATTCAAATAACATACAAGTATATGGTGGCGGATAGTTTGCAAAGTACTATCACTTAATTTTTTACCAATCAGTTGTACTTTGTGTCATTTTTTGACATCTATAAATTTTTTCCTTTTTTTTCTTTATCTGACATAGTTGTCTTTTATATTATATTTTTGGCTCTTAACTTTATCACCATAACTTAAGTTTTTTCAATATGTGCCATTATGTTTAGTAGTTTTTGTCTTTTGTACGTTAACATATAAAATTGTAAGCATTTGTATGCGTACTTTATGAACAGCCGACAACTCATACTAGTACGAGCCGGCGTTAAAATGAATTGTTATTTTCATTCAAATAACATACAAGTATATGGCGGCGGATAGTTTGCAAAGTACTATCACTTAATTTTTTGCCAATCAGTTGTTCTTTGTGTCATTTTTTGACATCTATAAATTTTTTCCTTTTTTTTTCTTAATCTGACATAGTTGTCTTTTATATTATATTTTTGGCTCTTAAGTTTACCACCATAACTTAAGTTTTTTCAATATGTGCCATTATGTTTAGTAGTTTTTGTCTTTTGTACGTTAACATATAAAATTGTAAGCATTTGTATGCGTACTTTATGAACAGCCGACAACTCATACTAGTACGAGCCGGCGTTAAAATGAATTGTTATTTTCATTCAAATAACATACAAGTATATGGCGGTGGATAGTTTGCAAAGTACTATCACTTAATTTTCTGCTAATCAGTTGTACTTTGTGTCATTTTTTGACATATCTAAATTTTTTCCTTTTTTTTTCTTAATCTGACATAGTTGTCTTTTATATTATATTTTTGGCTCTTAAGTTTACCACCATAACTTAAGTTTTTTCAATATGTGCCATTATGTTTAGTAGTTTTTGTCTTTTGTACGTTAACATATAAAATTGTAAGCATTTGTATGCTTACTTTATGAACAGCCGACAACTCATACTAGTACGAGCCGGCGTTCAAATGAATTGTTATTTTCATTCAAATAACATACAAGTATATGGTGGCGGATACTTTGCAAAGTACTATCACTTAATTTTTTGCCAATCAGTTGTACTTTGTGTCATTTTTTGACATATATAAATTTTTTTCTTTCTTTTCTTAATCTGACATAGTTGTCTTTTATATTATATTTTTAGCTCTTAAGTTTACCACCATAACTTAAGTTTTTTCAATAAGTGCCATTATGTTTAGTAGTTTTTGTCTTTTGTACGTTATCATATAAAATTGTAAGCATTTGTATGCGTACTTTATGAACAGCCGAACACTCATACTAGTACGAGCCGGCGTTAAAATGAATTGTTATTTTCATTCAAATAACATACAAGTATATGGCGGCGGATAGTTTGCAACGTACTATCACTTAATTTTTTGCCAATCACTTGTACTTTGTGTCATTTTTTGACATCTATAAATTTTTTCTTTTTTTTCTCTTAATCTGACATAGTTGTCTTTTATATTATATTTTTGGCTCTTAAGTTTACCACCATAACTTAAGTTTTTTCAATATGTGCCATTATGTTTAGTAGTTTTTGTCTTTTGTACGTTAACATATAAAATTGTAAGCATTTGTATGCTTACTTTATGAACAGCCGACAACTCATACTAGTACGAGCCGGCGTTCAAATGAATTGTTATTTTCATTCAAATAACATACAAGTATATGGTGGCGGATACTTTGCAAAGTACTATCACTTAATTTTTTGCCAATCAGTTGTACTTTGTGTCATTTTTTGACATCTATAAATTTTTTCCTTTTTTTTTCTTAATCTGACATAGTTGTCTTTTATATTATATTTTTGGCTCTTAAGTTTACCACCATAACTTAAGTTTTTTCAATATGTGCCATTATGTTTAGTAGTTTTTGTCTTTTGTACGTTAACATATAAAATTGTAAGCATTTGTATGCGTACTTTATGAACAGCCGACAACTCATACTAGTACGAGCCGGCGTTAAAATGAATTGTTATTTTCATTCAAATAACATACAAGTATATGGCGGTGGATAGTTTGCAAAGTACTATCACTTAATTTTCTGCTAATCAGTTGTACTTTGTGTCATTTTTTGACTTATCTAAATTTTTTCCTTTTTTTTTCTTAATCTGACATAGTTGTCTTTTATATTATATTTTTGGCTCTTAAGTTTACCACCATAACTTAAGTTTTTCCAATATGTGCCATTATGTTTAGTAGTTTTTGTCTTTTGTACGTTAACATATAAAATTGTAAGCATTTGTATGCTTACTTTATGAACAGCCGACAACTCATACTAGTACGAGCCGGCGTTCAAATGAATTGTTATTTTCATTCAAATAACATACAAGTATATGGTGGCGGATACTTTGCAAAGTACTATCACTTAATTTTTTGCCAATCAGTTGTACTTTGTGTCATTTTTTGACATATCTAAATTGTTTCCTTTTTTTTTCTTAATCTGACATAGTTGTCTTTTATATTATATTTTTGGCTCTTAAGTTTACCACCATAACTTAAGTTTTTCCAATATGTGCCATTATGTTTAGTAGTTTTTGTCTTTTGTACGTTAACATATAAAATTGTAAGCATTTGTATGCGTACTTTATGAACAGCCGACAACTCATACTAGTACGAGCCGGCGTTAAAATGAATTGTTATTTTCATTTAAATAACATGCAAGTATATGGCGGCGGATAGTTTGCAAAGTACTATCACTTAATTTTTTGCCAATCACTTGTACTTTGTGTCATTTTTTGACATATATAAATTTTTTTCTTTATTTTTCTTAATCTGACATAGTTGTCGTTCATATTATATTTTTGGCTCTTAAGTTTACCACCATAACTTAAGTTTTTTCAATATGTGCCATTATGTTTAGTAGTTTTTGTCTTTTGTACGTTAACATATAAAATTGTAAGCATTTGTATGCGTACTTTATGAACAGCCGACAACTCATACTAGTACGAGCCGGCGTTAAAATGAATTGTTATTTTCATTCAAATAACATACAAGTATATGGCGGTGGATAGTTTGCAAAGTACTATCACTTAATTTTCTGCCAATCAGTTGTACTTTGTGTCATTTTTTGTCATATCTAAATTTTTTCCTTTTTTTTTCTTAATCTGACATAGTTGTCTTTTATATTATATTTTTGGCTCTTAAGTTTACCACCATAACTTAAGTTTTTTCAATATGTGCCATTATGTTTAGTAGTTTTTGTCTTTTGTACGTTAACATATAAAATTGTAAGCATTTGTATGCGTACTTTATGAACAGCCGACAACTCATACTAGTACGAGCCGGCGTTAAAATGAATTGTTATTTTCATTCAAATAACATACGAGTATATGGCGGCGGATAGTTTGCAAAGTACTATCACTTAATTTTTTGCCAATCAGTTGTACTTTGTGTCATTTTTTGACATCTATAAATTTTTTCCTTTTTTTTTCTTAATCTGACATAGTTGTCTTTTATATTATATTTTTGTCTCTTAAGTTTACCACCATAACTTAAGTTTTTTCAATATGTGCCATTATGTTTAGTAGTTTTTGTCTTTTGTGCGTTAACATATAAAATTGTAAGCATTTGTATGCGTACTTTATGAACAGCCGACAACTCATACTAGTACGAGCCAGCGTTAAAATGAATTGTTATTTTCATTCAAATAACATACAAGTATATGGCGGTGGATAGTTTGCAAAGTACTATCACTTAATTTTCTGCCAATCAGTTGTACTTTGTGTCATTTTTTGTCATATCTAAATTTTTTCCTTTTTTTTTCTTAATCTGACATAGTTGTCTTTTATATTATATTTTTGGCTCTTAAGTTTACCACCATAACTTAAGTTTTTTCAATATGTGCCATTATGTTTAGTAGTTTTTGTCTTTTGTACGTTAACATATAAAATTGTAAGCATTTGTATGCGTACTTTATGAACAGCCGACAACTCATACTAGTACGAGCCGGCGTTAAAATGAATTGTTATTTTTATTCAAATAACATACAAGTATCCGGCGGTGGATAGTTTGCAAAGTACTATCACTTAATTTTCTGCCAATCAGTTGTACTTTGTGTCATTTTTTGTCATATCTAAATTTTTTCCTTTTTTTTTCTTAATCTGACATAGTTGTCTTTTATATTATATTTTTGGCTCTTAAGTTTACCACCATAACTTAAGTTTTTTCAATATGTGCCATTATGTTTAGTAGTTTTTGTCTTTTGTACGTTATCATATAAAATTGTAAGCATTTGTATGCGTACTTTATGAACAGCCGACAACTCATACTAGTACGAGCCGGCGTTAAAATGAATTGTTATTTTCATTCAAATAACATACAAGTATATGGCGGCGGATAGTTTGCAAAGTACTATCACTTAATTTTTTGCCAATCACTTGTACTTTGTGTCATTTTTTGACATCTATAAATTTTTTCTTTTTTTTTTCTTAATCAGACATAGTTGTCTTTTATATTATATTTTTGGCTCTTAAGTTTACCACTATAACTTAAGTTCTTTCAATATGTGCCATTATGTTTAGTAGTTTGTGTCTTTTGTACGTTAACATATAAAATTGTAAGCATTTGTATGCGTACTTTATGAACAGCCGACAACTCATACTAGTACGAGCCGGCGTTAAAATGAATTGTTATTTTCATTCAAATAACATGCAAGTATATGGCGGCGGATAGTTTGCAAAGTACTATCACTTAATTTTTTGCCAATCACTTGTACTTTGTGTCATTTTTTGACATATATAAATTTTTTCCTTTATTTTTCTTAATCTGACATAGTTGTCTTTCATATTATATTTTTGGCTCTTAAGTTTACCACCATAACTTAAGTTTTTTCAATATGTGCCATTATGTTTAGTAGTTTTTGTCTTTTGTACGTTAACATATAAAATTGTAAGCATTTGTATGCGTACTTTATGAACAGCCGACAACTCATACTAGTACGAGCCGGCGTTAAAATGAATTGTTATTTTTATTCAAATAACATGCAAGTATATGGCGGCGGATAGTTTGCAAAGTACTATCACTTAATTTTTTGCCAATCACTTGTACTTTGTGTCATTTTTTGACATATATAAATTTTTTTCTTTATTTTTCTTAATCTGACATAGTTGTCGTTCATATTATATTTTTGGCTCTTAAGTTTACCACCATAACTTAAGTTTTTTCAATATGTGCCATTATGTTTAGTAGTTTTTGTCTTTTGTACGTTAACATATAAAATTGTAAGCATTTGTATGCGTACTTTATGAACAGCCGACAACTCATACTAGTACGAGCCGGCGTTAAAATGAATTGTTATTTTCATTCAAATAACATGCAAGTATATGGCGGCGGATAGTTTGCAAAGTACTATCACTTAATTTTTTGCCAATCAGTTGTACTTTGTGTCATTTTTTGACATCTATAAATTTTTTCCTTTTTTTTTCTTAATCTGACATAGTTGTCTTTTATATTATATTTTTGTCTCTTAAGTTTACCACCATAACTTAAGTTTTTTCAATATGTGCCATTATGTTTAGTAGTTTTTGTCTTTTGTACGTTAACATATAAAATTGTAAGCATTTGTATGCGTACTTTATGAACAGCCGACAACTCATACTAGTACGAGCCGGCGTTAAAATGAATTGTTATTTTCATTCAAATAACATACAAGTATATGGTGGCGGATACTTTGCAAAGTACTATCACTTAATTTTTTGCCAATCAGTTGTACTTTGTGTCATTTTTTGACATATCTAAATTTTTTCCTTTTTTTTTCTTAATCTGACATAGTTGTCTTTTATATTATATTTTTGGCTCTTAAGTTTACCACCATAACTTAAGTTTTTTCAATATGTGCCATTATGTTTAGTAGTTTTTGTCTTTTGTACGTTAACATATAAAATTGTAAGCATTTGTATGCGTACTTTATGAACAGCCGACAACTCATATTAGTACGAGCCGGCGTTAAAATGAATTGTTATTTTCATTCGAATAACATACAAGTATGTGGCGGCGGATAGTTTGCAAAGTACTATCACTTAATTTTTTGCCAATCACTTGTACTTTGTGTCATTTTTTGACATCTATAAATTTTTTCTTTTTTTTTTCTTAATCTGACATAGTTGTCTTTTATATTATATTTTTGGCTCTTAAGTTTACCACCATAACTTAAGTTTTTTCAATATGTGCCATTATGTTTAGTAGTTTTTGTCTTTTGTACGTTAACATATAAAATTGTAAGCATTTGTATGCTTACTTTATGAACAGCCGACAACTCATACTAGTACGAGCCGGCGTTCACATGAATTGTTATTTTCATTCAAATAACATACAAGTATATGGTGGCGGATACTTTGCAAAGTACTATCACTTAATTTTTTGCCAATCAGTTGTACTTTGTGTCATTTTTTGACATATATAAATTTTTTTCTTTTTTTTTCTTAATCTGACATAGTTGTCTTTTATATTATATTTTTGGCTCTTAAGTTTACCACCATAACTTAAGTTTTTTCAATATGTGCCATTATGTTTAGTAGTTTTTGTCTTTTGTACGTTATCATATAAAATTGTAAGCATTTGTATGCGTACTTTATGAACAGCCGACAACTCATACTAGTACGAGCCGGCGTTAAAATGAATTGTTATTTCCATTCAAATAACATACAAGTATATGGCGGCGGATAGTTTGCAACGTACTATCACTTAATTTTTTGCCAATCACTTGTACTTTGTGTCATTTTTTGACATCTATAAATTTTTTCTTTTTTTTTTCTTAATCTGACATAGTTGTCTTTTATATTATATTTTTGACTCTTAAGTTTACCACCATAACTTAAGTTTTTTCAATATGTGCCATTATGTTTAGTAGTTTTTGTCTTTTGTACGTTAACATATAAAATTGTAAGCATTTGTATGCTTACTTTATGAACAGCCGACAACTCATACTAGTACGAGCCGGCGTTCAAATGAATTGTTATTTTCATTCAAATAACATACAAGTATATGGTGGCGGATACTTTGCAAAGTACTATCACTTAATTTTTTGCCAATCAGTTGTACTTTGTGTCATTTTTTGACATATCTAAATTGTTTCCTTTTTTTTTCTTAATCTGACATAGTTGTCTTTTATATTATATTTTTGGCTCTTAAGTTTACCACCATAACTTAAGTTTTTTCAATATGTGCCATTATGTTTAGTAGTTTTTGTCTTTTGTACGTTAACATATAAAATTGTAAGCATTTGTATGCGTACTTTATGAACAGCCGACAACTCATACTAGTACGAGCCGGCGTTAAAATGAATTGTTATTTTCATTCAAATAACATGCAAGTATATGGCGGCGGATAGTTTGCAAAGTACTATCACTTAATTTTTTGCCAATCACTTGTACTGTGTGTCATTTTTTGACATATATAAATTTTTTTCTTTATTTTTCTTAATCTGACATAGTTGTCGTTCATATTATATTTTTGGCTCTTAAGTTTACCACCATAACTTAAGTTTTTTCAATATGTGCCATTATGTTTAGTAGTTTTTGTCTTTTGTACGTTAACATATAAAATTGTAAGCATTTGTATGCGTACTTTATGAACAGCCGACAACTCATACTAGTACGAGCCGGCGTTAAAATGAATTGTTATTTTCATTCAAATAACATACGAGTATATGGCGGCGGATAGTTTGCAAAGTACTATCACTTAATTTTTTGCCAATCAGTTGTACTTTGTGTCATTTTTTGACATCTATAAATTTTTTCCTTTTTTTTTCTTAATCTGACATAGTTGTCTTGTATATTATATTTTTGGCTCTTAAGTTTACCACCATAACTTAAGTTTTTTCAATATGTGCCATTATGTTTAGTAGTTTTTGTCTTTTGTACGTTAACATATAAAATTGTAAGCATTTGTATGCGTACTTTATGAACAGCCGACAACTCATACTAGTACGAGCCGGCGTTAAAATGAATTGTTATTTTTATTCAAATAACATACAAGTATATGGCGGTGGATAGTTTGCAAAGTACTATCACTTAATTTTCTGCCAATCAGTTGTACTTTGTGTCATTTTTTGTCATATCTAAATTTTTTCCTTTTTTTTTCTTAATCTGACATAGTTGTCTTTTATATCATATTTTTAGCTCTTAAGTTTACCACCATAACTTAAGTTTTTTCAACATGTGCCATTATGTTTAGTAGTTTTTGTCTTTTGTACGTTATCATATAAAATTGTAAGCATTTGTATGCGTACTTTATGAACAGCCGACAACTCATACTAGTACGAGCCGGCGTTAAAATGAATTGTTATTTTCATTCAAATAACATACAAGTATATGGCGGCGGATAGTTTGCAAAATACTATCACTTAATTTTTTGCCAATCACTTGTACTTTGTGTCATTTTTTGACATCTATAAATTTTTTCTTTTTTTTTTCTTAATCAGACATAGTTGTCTTTTATATTATATTTTTGGCTCTTAAGTTTACCACTATAACTTAAGTTCTTTCAATATGTGCCATTATGTTTAGTAGTTTTTGTCTTTTGTACGTTAACATATAAAATTGTAAGCATTTGTATGCGTACTTAATGAACAGCCGACAACTCATACTAGTACGAGCCGGCGTTAAAATGAATTGTTATTTTCATTCAAATAACATGCAAGTATATGGCGGCGGATAGTTTGCAAAGTACTATCACTTAATTTTTTGCCAATCACTTGTACTTTGTGTCATTTTTTGACATATATAAATTTTTTCCTTTATTTTTCTTAATCTGACATAGTTGTCTTTCATATTATATTTTTGGCTCTTAAGTTTACTACCATAACTTAAGTTTTTTCAATATGTGCCATTATGTTTAGTAGTTTTTGTCTTTTGTACGTTAACATATAAAATTGTAAGCATTTGTATGCGTACTTTATGAACAGCCGACAACTCATACTAGTACGAGCCGGCGTTAAAATGAATTGTTATTCTCATTCAAATAACATGCAAGTATATGGCGGCGGATAGTTTGCAAAGTACTATCACTTAATTTTTTGCCAATCACTTGTACTTTGTGTCATTTTTTGACATATATAAATTTTTTTCTTTATTTTTCTTAATCTGACATAGTTGTCGTTCATATTATATTTTTGGCTCTTAAGTTTACCACCATAACTTAAGTTTTTTCAATATGTGCCATTATGTTTAGTAGTTTTTGTCTTTTGTACGTTAACATATAAAATTGTAAGCATTTGTATGCGTACTTTATGAACAGCCGACAACTCATACTAGTACGAGCCGGCGTTAAAATGAATTGTTATTTTCATTCAAATAACAAACAAGTATATGGCGGCGGATAGTTTGCAAAGTACTATCACTTAATTTTTCGCCAATCACTTGTACTTTGTGTCATTTTTTGACATCTATAAATTTTTTCTTTTTTTTTTCTTAATCTGACATAGTTGTCTTTTATATTATATTTTTGGCTCTTAAGTTTACCACCATAACTTAAGTTTTTTCAATATGTGCCATTATGTTTAGTAGTTTTTGTCTTTTGTAGGTTAACATATAAAATTGTAAGCATTTGTATGCTTACTTTATGAACAGCCGACAACTCATACTAGTACGAGCCGGCGTTCAAATGAATTGTTATTTTCATTCAAATAACATACAAGTATATGGTGGCGGATACTTTGCAAAGTGCTATCACTTAATTTTTTGCCAATCAGTTGTACTTTGTGTCATTTTTTGACATATATAAATTTTTTTCTTTTTTTTTCTTAATCTGACATAGTTGTCTTTTATATTATATTTTTGGCTCTTAAGTTTACCACCATAACTTAAGTTTTTTCAATATGTGCCATTATGTTTAGTAGTTTTTGTCTTTTGTACGTTAACATATAAAATTGTAAGCATTTGTATGCGTACTTTATGAACAGCCGACAACTCATACTAGTACGAGCCGGCGTTAAAATGAATTGTTATTTTCATTCAAATAACATACAAGTATATGGCGGTGGATAGTTTGCAAAGTACTATCACTTAATTTTCTGCTAATCAGTTGTACTTTGTGTCATTTTTTGACATATCTAAATTTTTTCCTTTTTTTTTCTCAATCTGACATAGTTGTCTTTTATATTATATTTTTGGCTCTTAAGTTTACCACCATAACTTAAGTTTTTTCAATATGTGCCATTATGTTTAGTAGTTTTTGTCTTTTGTACGTTATCATATAAAATTGTAAGCATTTGTATGCGTACTTTATGAACAGCCGACAACCCTTACTAGTACGAGCCGGCGTTAAAATGAATTGTTATTTTCATTCAAATAACATACAAGTATATGGCGGCGGATAGTTTGCAACGTACTATCACTTAATTTTTTGCCAATCACTTGTACTTTGTGTCATTTTTTGACATCTATAAATTTTTTCTTTTTTTTTTCTTAATCTGACATAGTTGTCTTTTATATTATATTTTTGGCTCTTAAGTTTACTACCATAACTTAAGTTTTTTCAATATGTGCCATTATGTTTAGTAGTTTTTGTCTTTTGTACGTTAACATATAAAATTGTAAGCATTTGTATGCTTACTTTATGAACAGCCGACAACTCATACTAGTACGAGCCGGCGTTCAAATGAATTGTTATTTTCATTCAAATAACATACAAGTATATGGTGGCGGATACTTTGCAAAGTACTATCACTTAATTTTTTGCCAATCAGTTGTACTTTGTGTCATTTTTTGACATATCTAAATTTTTTCCTTTTTTTTTCTTAATCTGACATAGTTGTCTTTTATATTATATTTTTGGCTCTTAAGTTTACCACCATAACTTAAGTTTTTTCAATATGTGCCATTATGTTTAGTAGTTTTTGTCTTTTGTACGTTAACATATAAAATTGTAAGCATTTGTATGCGTACTTTATGAACAGCCGACAACTCATACTAGTACGAGCCGGCGTTAAAATGAATTGTTATTTTCATTCGAATAACATACAAGTATGTGGCGGCGGATAGTTTGCAAAGTACTATCACTTAATTTTTTGCCAATCACTTGTACTTTGAGTCATTTTTTGACATCTATAAATTTTTTCTTTTTTTTATCTTAATCTGACATAGTTGTCTTTTATATTATATTTTTGGCTCTTAAGTTTACCACCATAAGTTAAGTTTTTTCAATATGTGCCATTATGTTTAGTAGTTTTTGTCTTTTGTACGTTATCATATAAAATTGTCAGCATTTGTATGCGTACTTTATGAACAGCCGACAACTCATACTAGTACGAGCCGGCGTTAAAATGAATTGTTATTTTCATTCAAATAACAAACAAGTATATGGCGGCGGATAGTTTGCAAAGTACTATCACTTAATTTTTCGCCAATCACTTGTACTTTGTGTCATTTTTTGACATATATAAATTTTTTCTTTTTTTTTTCTTAATCTGACATAGTTGTCTTTTATATTATATTTTTGGCTCTTAAGTTTACCACCATAACTTAAGTTTTTTCAATATGTGCCATTATGTTTAGTAGTTTTTGTCTTTTGTAGGTTAACATATAAAATTGTAAGCATTTGTATGCTTACTTTATGAACAGCCGACAACTCATACTAGTACGAGCCGGCGTTCAAATGAATTGTTATTTTCATTCAAATAACATACAAGTATATGGTGGCGGATACTTTGCAAAGTACTATCACTCAATTTTTTGCCAATCAGTTGTACTTTGTGTCATTTTTTGACATATATAAATTTTTTTCTTTTTTTTTCTTAATCTGACATAGTTGTCTTTTATATTATATTTTTGGCTCTTAAGTTTACCACCATAACTTAAGTTTTTTCAATATGTGCCATTATGTTTAGTAGTTTTTGTCTTTTGTACGTTAACATATAAAATTGTAAGCATTTGTATGCGTACTTTATGAACAGCCGACAACTCATACTAGTACGAGCCGGCGTTAAAATGAATTGTTATTTTCATTCAAATAACATACAAGTATATGGCGGTGGATAGTTTGCAAAGTACTATCACTTAATTTTCTGCTAATCAGTTGTACTTTGTGTCATTTTTTGACATATCTAAATTTTTTCCTTTTTTTTTCTCAATCTGACATAGTTGTCTTTTATATTATATTTTTGGCTCTTAAGTTTACCACCATAACTTAAGTTTTTTCAATATGTGCCATTATGTTTAGTAGTTTTTGTCTTTTGTACGTTAACATATAAAATTGTATGCATTTGTATGCTTACTTTATGAACAGCCGACAACTCATACTAGTACGAGCCGGCGTTCAAATGAATTGTTATTTTCATTCAAATAACATACAAGTATATGGTGGCGGATACTTTGCAAAGTACTATCACTTAATTTTTTGCCAATCAGTTGTACTTTGTGTCATTTTTTGACATATATAAATTTTTTTCTTTTTTTTTCTTAATCTGACATAGTTGTCTTTTATATTATATTTTTAGCTCTTAAGTTTACCACCATAACTTAAGTTTTTTCAATATGTGCCATTATGTTTAGTAGTTTTTGTCTTTTGTACGTTAACATATAAAATTGTAAGCATTTGTATGCGTACTTTATGAACAGCCGACAACTCATACTAGTACGAGCCGGCGTTAAAATGAATTGTTATTTTCATTCAAATAACATACAAGTATATGGCGGCGGATAGTTTGCAAAGTACTATCACTTAATTTTTTGCCAATCAGTTGTACTTTGTGTCATTTTTTGACATCTATAAATTTTTTCCTTTTTTTTTCTTAATCTGACATAGTTGTCTTTTATATTATATTTTTGGCTCTTAAGTTTACCACCATAACTTAAGTTTTTTCAATATGTGCCATTATGTTTAGTCGTTTTTGTCTTTTGTACGTTAACATATAAAATTGTAAGCATTTGTATGCGTACTTTATGAACAGCCGACAACTCATACTAGTACGAGCCGGCGTTAAAATGAATTGTTATTTTCATTCAAATAACATACAAGTATATGGCGGTGGATAGTTTGCAAAGTACTATCACTTAATTTTCTGCCAATCAGTTGTACTTTGTGTCATTTTTTGTCATATCTAAATTTTTTCCTTTTTTTTTCTTAATCTGACATAGTTGTCTTTTATATTATATTTTTGGCTCTTAAGTTTACCACCATAACTTAAGTTTTTTCAATATGTGCCATTATGTTTAGTAGTTTTTGTCTTTTGTACGTTAACATATAAAATTGTAAGCATTTGTATGCGTACTTTATGAACAGCCGACAACTCATACTAGTACGAGCCGGCGTTAAAATGAATTGTTATTTTCATTCAAATAACACGCAAGTATATGGCGGCGGATAGTTTGCAACGTACTATCACTTAATTTTTTGCCAATCACTTGTACTTTGTGTCATTTTTTGACATCTATAAATTTTTTCTTTTTTTTTTCTTAATCTGACATAGTTGTCTTTTATATTATATTTTTGGCTCTTAAGTTTACCACCATAACTTACGTTTTTTCAATATGTGCCATTATGTTTAGTAGTTTTTGTCTTTTGTACGTTAACATATAAAATTGTAAGCATTTGTATATCTTACTTTATGAACAGCCGACAACTCATACTAGTACGAGCCGGCGTTCAAATGAATTGTTATTTTCATTCAAATAACATACAAGTATATGGTGGCGGATACTTTGCAAAGTACTATCACTTAATTTTTTGCCAATCAGTTGTACTTTGTGTCATTTTTTGACATATCTAAATTTTTTCCTTTTTTTTTCTTAATCTGACATAGTTGTCTCTTATATTATATTTTTGGCTCTTAAGTTTACCACCATAACTTAAGTTTTTTCAATATGTGCCATTATGTTTAGTAGTTTTTGTCTTTTGTACGTTAACATATAAAATTGTAAGCATTTGTATGCGTACTTTATGAACAGCCGACAACTCATACTAGTACGAGCCGGCGTTAAAATGAATTGTTATTTTCATTCAAATAACATACAAGTATATGGCGGTGGATAGTTTGCAAAGTACTATCACTTAATTTTCTGCTAATCAGTTGTACTTTGTGTCATTTTTTGACATATCTAAATTTTTTCCTTTTTTTTTCTTAATCTGACATAGTTGTCTTTTATATTATATTTTTGGCTCTTAAGTTTACTACCATAACTTAAGTTTTTTCAATATGTGCCATTATGTTTAGTAGTTTTTGTCTTTTGTACGTTAACATATAAAATTGTAAGCATTTGTATGCTTACTTTATGAACAGCCGACAACTCATACTAGTACGAGCCGGCGTTCAAATGAATTGTTATTTTCATTCAAATAACATACAAGTATATGGTGGCGGATACTTTGCAAAGTACTATCACTTAATTTTTTGCCAATCAGTTGTACTTTGTGTCATTTTTTGACATATCTAAATTTTTTCCTTTTTTTTTCTTAATCTGACATAGTTGTCTTTTATATTATATTTTTGGCTCTTAAGTTTACCACCATAACTTAAGTTTTTTCAATATGTGCCATTATGTTTAGTAGTTTTTGTCTTTTGTACGTTAACATATAAAATTGTAAGCATTTGTATGCGTACTTTATGAACAGCCGACAACTCATACTAGTACGAGCCGGCGTTAAAATGAATTGTTATTTTCATTCGAATAACATACAAGTATGTGGCGGCGGATAGTTTGCAAAGTACTATCACTTAATTTTTTGCCAATCACTTGTACTTTGAGTCATTTTTTGACATCTATAAATTTTTTCTTTTTTTTATCTTAATCTGACATAGTTGTCTTTTATATTATATTTTTGGCTCTTAAGTTTACCACCATAAGTTAAGTTTTTTCAATATGTGCCATTATGTTTAGTAGTTTTTGTCTTTTGTACGTTATCATATAAAATTGTCAGCATTTGTATGCGTACTTTATGAACAGCCGACAACTCATACTAGTACGAGCCGGCGTTAAAATGAATTGTTATTTTCATTCAAATAACAAACAAGTATATGGCGGCGGATAGTTTGCAAAGTACTATCACTTAATTTTTCGCCAATCACTTGTACTTTGTGTCATTTTTTGACATATATAAATTTTTTCTTTTTTTTTTCTTAATCTGACATAGTTGTCTTTTATATTATATTTTTGGCTCTTAAGTTTACCACCATAACTTAAGTTTTTTCAATATGTGCCATTATGTTTAGTAGTTTTTGTCTTTTGTAGGTTAACATATAAAATTGTAAGCATTTGTATGCTTACTTTATGAACAGCCGACAACTCATACTAGTACGAGCCGGCGTTCAAATGAATTGTTATTTTCATTCAAATAACATACAAGTATATGGTGGCGGATACTTTGCAAAGTACTATCACTCAATTTTTTGCCAATCAGTTGTACTTTGTGTCATTTTTTGACATATATAAATTTTTTTCTTTTTTTTTCTTAATCTGACATAGTTGTCTTTTATATTATATTTTTGGCTCTTAAGTTTACCACCATAACTTAAGTTTTTTCAATATGTGCCATTATGTTTAGTAGTTTTTGTCTTTTGTACGTTAACATATAAAATTGTAAGCATTTGTATGCGTACTTTATGAACAGCCGACAACTCATACTAGTACGAGCCGGCGTTAAAATGAATTGTTATTTTCATTCAAATAACATACAAGTATATGGCGGTGGATAGTTTGCAAAGTACTATCACTTAATTTTCTGCTAATCAGTTGTACTTTGTGTCATTTTTTGACATATCTAAATTTTTTCCTTTTTTTTTCTCAATCTGACATAGTTGTCTTTTATATTATATTTTTGGCTCTTAAGTTTACCACCATAACTTAAGTTTTTTCAATATGTGCCATTATGTTTAGTAGTTTTTGTCTTTTGTACGTTAACATATAAAATTGTATGCATTTGTATGCTTACTTTATGAACAGCCGACAACTCATACTAGTACGAGCCGGCGTTCAAATGAATTGTTATTTTCATTCAAATAACATACAAGTATATGGTGGCGGATACTTTGCAAAGTACTATCACTTAATTTTTTGCCAATCAGTTGTACTTTGTGTCATTTTTTGACATATATAAATTTTTTTCTTTTTTTTTCTTAATCTGACATAGTTGTCTTTTATATTATATTTTTAGCTCTTAAGTTTACCACCATAACTTAAGTTTTTTCAATATGTGCCATTATGTTTAGTAGTTTTTGTCTTTTGTACGTTAACATATAAAATTGTAAGCATTTGTATGCGTACTTTATGAACAGCCGACAACTCATACTAGTACGAGCCGGCGTTAAAATGAATTGTTATTTTCATTCAAATAACATACAAGTATATGGCGGCGGATAGTTTGCAAAGTACTATCACTTAATTTTTTGCCAATCAGTTGTACTTTGTGTCATTTTTTGACATCTATAAATTTTTTCCTTTTTTTTTCTTAATCTGACATAGTTGTCTTTTATATTATATTTTTGGCTCTTAAGTTTACCACCATAACTTAAGTTTTTTCAATATGTGCCATTATGTTTAGTCGTTTTTGTCTTTTGTACGTTAACATATAAAATTGTAAGCATTTGTATGCGTACTTTATGAACAGCCGACAACTCATACTAGTACGAGCCGGCGTTAAAATGAATTGTTATTTTCATTCAAATAACATACAAGTATATGGCGGTGGATAGTTTGCAAAGTACTATCACTTAATTTTCTGCCAATCAGTTGTACTTTGTGTCATTTTTTGTCATATCTAAATTTTTTCCTTTTTTTTTCTTAATCTGACATAGTTGTCTTTTATATTATATTTTTGGCTCTTAAGTTTACCACCATAACTTAAGTTTTTTCAATATGTGCCATTATGTTTAGTAGTTTTTGTCTTTTGTACGTTAACATATAAAATTGTAAGCATTTGTATGCGTACTTTATGAACAGCCGACAACTCATACTAGTACGAGCCGGCGTTAAAATGAATTGTTATTTTCATTCAAATAACACGCAAGTATATGGCGGCGGATAGTTTGCAACGTACTATCACTTAATTTTTTGCCAATCACTTGTACTTTGTGTCATTTTTTGACATCTATAAATTTTTTCTTTTTTTTTTCTTAATCTGACATAGTTGTCTTTTATATTATATTTTTGGCTCTTAAGTTTACCACCATAACTTACGTTTTTTCAATATGTGCCATTATGTTTAGTAGTTTTTGTCTTTTGTACGTTAACATATAAAATTGTAAGCATTTGTATATCTTACTTTATGAACAGCCGACAACTCATACTAGTACGAGCCGGCGTTCAAATGAATTGTTATTTTCATTCAAATAACATACAAGTATATGGTGGCGGATACTTTGCAAAGTACTATCACTTAATTTTTTGCCAATCAGTTGTACTTTGTGTCATTTTTTGACATATCTAAATTTTTTCCTTTTTTTTTCTTAATCTGACATAGTTGTCTCTTATATTATATTTTTGGCTCTTAAGTTTACCACCATAACTTAAGTTTTTTCAATATGTGCCATTATGTTTAGTAGTTTTTGTCTTTTGTACGTTAACATATAAAATTGTAAGCATTTGTATGCGTACTTTATGAACAGCCGACAACTCATACTAGTACGAGCCGGCGTTAAAATGAATTGTTATTTTCATTCAAATAACATACAAGTATATGGCGGTGGATAGTTTGCAAAGTACTATCACTTAATTTTCTGCTAATCAGTTGTACTTTGTGTCATTTTTTGACATATCTAAATTTTTTCCTTTTTTTTTCTTAATCTGACATAGTTGTCTTTTATATTATATTTTTGGCTCTTAAGTTTACCACCATAACTTAAGTTTTTTCAATATGTGCCATTATGTTTAGTAGTTTTTGTGTTTTGTACGTTAACATATAAAATTGTAAGCATTTGTATGCTTACTTTATGAACAGCCGACAACTCATACTAGTACGAGCCGGCGTTCAAATGAATTGTTATTTTCATTCAAATAACATACAAGTATATGGTGGCGGATACTTTGCAAAGTACTATCACTTAATTTTTTGCCAATCAGTTGTACTTTGTGTCATTTTTTGACATATCTAAATTTTTTCCTTTTTTTTTCTTAATCTGACATAGTTGTCTCTTATATTATATTTTTGGCTCTTAAGTTTACCACCATAACTTAAGTTTTTTCAATATGTGCCATTATGTTTAGTAGTTTTTGTCTTTTGTACGTTAACATATAAAATTGTAAGCATTTGTATGCGTACTTTATGAACAGCCGACAACTCATACTAGTACGAGCCGGCGTTAAAATGAATTGTTATTTTCATTCAAATAACATACAAGTATATGGCGGCGGATAGTTTGCAAAGTACTATCACTTAATTTTTTGCCAATCAGTTGTACTTTGTGTCATTTTTTGACATCTATAAATTTTTTCCTTTTTTTTTCTTAATCTGACATAGTTGTCTTTTATATTATATTTTTGGCTCTTAAGTTTACCACCATAACTTAAGTTTTTTCAATATGTGCCATTATGTTTAGTAGTTTTTGTCTTTTGTACGTTAACATATAAAATTGTAAGCATTTGTATGCGTACTTTATGAACAGCCGACAACTCATACTAGTACGAGCTGGCGTTAAAATGAATTGTTATTTTCATTCAAATAACATACAAGTATATGGCGGTGGATAGTTTGCAAAGTACTATCACTTAATTTTCTGCTAATCAGTTGTACTTTGTGTCATTTTTTGACATATCTAAATTTTTTCATTTTTATTTCTTAATCTGACATAGTTGTCTTTTATATTATATTTTTGGCTCTTAAGTTTACCACCATAACTTAAGTTTTTTCAATATGTGCCATTATGTTTAGTAGTTTTTGTCTTTTGTACTCTAACATATAAAATTGTAAGCATTTGTATGCGTACTGTATGAACAGCCGACAACTCATACTAGTACGAGCCGGCGTTAAAATGAATTGTTATTTTCATTCAAATAACATACAAGTATATGGTGGCGGATACTTTGCAAAGTACTATCACTTAATTTTTTGCCAATCAGTTGTACTTTGTGTCATTTTTTGACATATATAAATTTTTTTCTTTTTTTTTCTTAATCTGACATAGTTGTCTTTCATATTATATTTTTAGCTCTTACGTTTACCACCATAACTTAAGTTTTTTCAATATGTGCCATTATGTTTAGTAGTTTTTGTCTTTTGTACGTTATCATATAAAATTGTAAGCATTTGTATGCGTACTTTATGAACAGCCGAACACTCATACTAGTACGAGCCGGCGTTAAAATGAATTGTTATTTTCATTCAAATAACATACAAGTATATGGCGGCGGATAGTTTGCAACGTACTATCACTTAATTTTTTGCCAATCATTTGTACTTTGTGTCATTTTTTGACATCTATAAATTTTTTCTTTTTTTTTTCTTAATCTGACATAGTTGTCTTTTATATTATATTTTTGGCTCTTAAGTTTACCACCATAACTTAAGTTTTTTCAATATGTGCCATTATGTTTAGTAGTTTTTGTCTTTTGTACGTTAACATATAAAATTGTAAGCATTTGTATGCTTACTTTATGAACAGCCGACAACTCATACTAGTACGAGCCGGCGTTCAAATGAATTGTTATTTTCATTCAAATAACATACAAGTATATGGTGGCGGATACTTTGCAAAGTACTATCACTTAATTTTTTGCCAATCAGTTGTACTTTGTGTCATTTTTTGACATATCTAAATTTTTTCCTTTTTTTTTCTTAATCTGACATAGTTGTCTCTTATATTATATTTTTGGCTCTTAAGTTTACCACCATAACTTAAGTTTTTTCAATATGTGCCATTATGTTTAGTAGTTTTTGTCTTTTGTACGTTAACATATAAAATTGTAAGCATTTGTATGCGTACTTTATGAACAGCCGACAACTCATACTAGTACGAGCCGGCGTTAAAATGAATTGTTATTTTCATTCAAATAACATATAAGTATATGGCGGCGGATAGTTTGCAAAGTACTATCACTTAATTTTTTGCCAATCAGTTGTACTTTGTGTCATTTTTTGACATCTATAAATTTTTTCCTTTTTTTTTCTTAATCTGACATAGTTGTCTTTTATATTATATTTTTGGCTCTTAAGTTTACCACCATAACTTAAGTTTTTTCAATATGTGCCATTATGTTTAGTAGTTTTTGTCTTTTGTACGTTAACATATAAAATTGTAAGCATTTGTATGCGTACTTTATGAACAGCCGACAACTCATACTAGTACGAGCCGGCGTTAAAATGAATTGTTATTTTCATTCAAATAACATACAAGTATATGGCGGTGGATAGTTTGCAAAGTACTATCACTTAATTTTCTGCTAATCAGTTGTACTTTGTGTCATTTTTTGACATATCTAAATTTTTTCCTTTTTTTTTCTTAATCTGACATAGTTGTCTTTTATATTATATTTTTGGCTCTTAAGTTTACCACCATAACTTAAGTTTTTTCAATATGTGCCATTATGTTTAGAAGTTTTTGTCTTTTGTACGTTAACATATAAAATTGTATGCATTTGTATGCTTACTTTATGAACAGCCGACAACTCATACTAGTACGAGCCGGCGTTCAAATGAATTGTTATTTTCATTCAAATAACATACAAGTATATGGTGGCGGATACTTTGCAAAGTACTATCACTTAATTTTTTGCCAATCAGTTGTACTTTGTGTCATTTTTTGACATATATAAATTTTTTTCTTTTTTTTTCTTAATCTGACATAGTTGTCTTTTATATTATATTTTTAGCTCTTAAGTTTACCACCATAACTTAAGTTTTTTCAATATGTGCCATTATGTTTAGTAGTTTTTGTCTTTTGTACGTTAACATATAAAATTGTAAGCATTTGTATGCGTACTTTATGAACAGCCGACAACTCATACTAGTACGAGCCGGCGTTAAAATGAATTGTTATTTTCATTCAAATAACATACAAGTATATGGCGGCGGATAGTTTGCAAAGTACTATCACTTAATTTTTTGCCAATCAGTTGTACTTTGTGTCATTTTTTGACATCTATAAATTTTTTCCTTTTTTTTTCTTAATCTGACATAGTTGTCTTTTATATTATATTTTTGGCTCTTAAGTTTACCACCATAACTTAAGTTTTTTCAATATGTGCCATTATGTTTAGTCGTTTTTGTCTTTTGTACGTTAACATATAAAATTGTAAGCATTTGTATGCGTACTTTATGAACAGCCGACAACTCATACTAGTACGAGCCGGCGTTAAAATGAATTGTTATTTTCATTCAAATAACATACAAGTATATGGCGGTGGATAGTTTGCAAAGTACTATCACTTAATTTTCTGCCAATCAGTTGTACTTTGTGTCATTTTTTGTCATATCTAAATTTTTTCCTTTTTTTTTCTTAATCTGACATAGTTGTCTTTTATATTATATTTTTGGCTCTTAAGTTTACCACCATAACTTAAGTTTTTTCAATATGTGCCATTATGTTTAGTAGTTTTTGTCTTTTGTACGTTAACATATAAAATTGTAAGCGTTTGTATATCTTACTTTATGAACAGCCGACAACTCATACTAGTACGAGCCGGCGTTCAAATGAATTGTTATTTTCATTCAAATAACATACAAGTATATGGTGGCGGATACTTTGCAAAGTACTATCACTTAATTTTTTGCCAATCAGTTGTACTTTGTGTCATTTTTTGACATATCTAAATTTTTTCCTTTTTTTTTCTTAATCTGACATAGTTGTCTCTTATATTATATTTTTGGCTCTTAAGTTTACCACCATAACTTAAGTTTTTTCAATATGTGCCATTATGTTTAGTAGTTTTTGTCTTTTGTACGTTAACATATAAAATTGTAAGCATTTGTATGCGTACTTTATGAACAGCCGACAACTCATACTAGTACGAGCCGGCGTTAAAATGAATTGTTATTTTCATTCAAATAACATACAAGTATATGGTGGCGGATACTTTGCAAAGTACTATCACTTAATTTTTTGCCAATCAGTTGTACTTTGTGTCATTTTTTGACATATCTAAATTTTTTCCTTTTTTTTTCTTAATCTGACATAGTTGTCTCTTATATTATATTTTTGGCTCTTAAGTTTACCACCATAACTTAAGTTTTTTCAATATGTGCCATTATGTTTAGTAGTTTTTGTCTTTTGTACGTTAACATATAAAATTGTAAGCATTTGTATGCGTACTTTATGAACAGCCGACAACTCATACTAGTACGAGCCGGCGTTAAAATGAATTGTTATTTTCATTCAAATAACATACAAGTATATGGCGGCGGATAGTTTGCAAAGTACTATCACTTAATTTTTTGCCAATCAGTTGTACTTTGTGTCATTTTTTGACATCTATAAATTTTTTCCTTCTTTTTTCTTAATCTGACATAGTTGTCTTTTATATTATATTTTTGGCTCTTAAGTTTACCACCATAACTTAAGTTTTTTCAATATGTGCCATTATGTTTAGTAGTTTTTGTCTTTTGTACGTTAACATATAAAATTGTAAGCATTTGTATGCGTACTTTATGAACAGCCGACAACTCATACTAGTACGAGCTGGCGTTAAAATGAATTGTTATTTTCATTCAAATAACATACAAGTATATGGCGGTGGATAGTTTGCAAAGTACTATCACTTAATTTTCTGCTAATCAGTTGTACTTTGTGTCATTTTTTGACATATCTAAATTTTTTCCTTTTTTTTTCTTAATCTGACATAGTTGTCTTTTATATTATATTTTTGGCTCTTAAGTTTACCACCATAACTTAAGTTTTTTCAATATGTGCCATTATGTTTAGTAGTTTTTGTCTTTTGTACTCTAACATATAAAATTGTAAGCATTTGTATGCGTACTTTATGAACAGCCGACAACTCATACTAGTACGAGCCGGCGTTAAAATGAATTGTTATTTTCATTCAAATAACATACAAGTATATGGCGGTGGATAGTTTGCAAAGTACTATCACTTAATTTTCTGCCAATCAGTTGTACTTTGTGTCATTTTTTGTCATATCTAAATTTTTTCCTTTTTTTTTCTTAATCTGACATAGTTGTCTTTTATATTATATTTTTGGCTCTTAAGTTTACCACCATAACTTAAGTTTTTTCAATATGTGCCATTATGTTTAGTAGTTTTTGTCTTTTGTACGTTAACATATAAAATTGTAAGCATTCGTATGCGTACTTTATGAACAGCCGACAACTCATACTAGTACGAGCCGGCGTTAAAATGAATTGTTATTTTCATTCAAATAACATGCAAGTATATGGCGGCGGATAGTTTGCAAAGTACTATCACTTAATTTTTTGCCAATCACTTGTACTTTGTGTCATTTTTTGACATATATAAATTTTTTCCTCTATTTTTCTTAATCTGACATAGTTGTCTTTTATATTATATTTTTGGCTCTTAAGTTTACCACCATAACTTAAGTTCTTTCAATATGTGCCATTATGTTTAGTAGTTTTTGTCTTTTGTACGTTAACATATAAAATTGTAAGCATTTGTATGCGTACTTTATGAACAGCCGACAACTCATACTAGTACGAGCCGGCGTTCAAATGAATTGTTATTTTCATTCAAATAACATACAAGTATATGGCGGCGGATAGTTTGCAAAGTACTATCACTTAATTTTCTGCCAATCAGTTGTACTTTGTGTCATTTTTTGACATATCTAAATTTTTTCCTTTTTTTTTCTTAATCTGACATAGTTGTCTTTTATATTATATTTTTGGCTCTTAAGTTTACCACCATAACTTAAGTTTTTTCAATATGTGCCATTATGTTTAGTAGTTTTTGTCTTTTGTACGTTAACATATAAAATTGTAAGCATTTGTATGCGTACTTTATGAACAGCCGACAACTCATACTAGTACGAGCCGGCGTTAAAATGAATTGTTATTTTCATTCAAATAACATGCAAGTATATGGCGGCGGATAGTTTGCAAAGTACTATCACTTAATTTTTTGCCAATCACTTGTACTTTGTGTCATTTTTTGACATATATAAATTTTTTTCTTTATTTTTCTTAATCTGACATAGTTGTCGTTCATATTATATTTTTGGCTCTTAAGTTTACCACCATAACTTAAGTTTTTTCAATATGTGCCATTATGTTTAGTAGTTTTTGTCTTTTGTACGTTAACATATAAAATTGTAAGCATTTGTATGCGTACTTTATGAACAGCCGAAAACTCATACTAGTACGAGCCGGCGTTAAAATGAATTGTTATTTTCATTCAAATAACATACAAGTATATGGCGGCGGATAGTTTGCAAAGTACTATCACTTAATTTTTTGCCAATCACTTGTACTTTGTGTCATTTTTTGACATATATAAATTTTTTTCTTTATTTTTCTTAATCTGACATAGTTGTCGTTCATATTATATTTTTGGCTCTTAAGTTTACCACCATAACTTAAGTTTTTTCAATATGTGCCATTATGTTTAGTAGTTTTTGTCTTTTGTACGTTAACATATAAAATTGTAAGCATTTGTATGCGTACTTTATGAACAGCTGACAACTCATACTAGTACGAGCCGGCGTTAAAATGAATTGTTATTTTCATTCAAATAACATACAAGTATATGGCGGCGGATAGTTTGCAAAGTACTATCACTTAATTTTTTGCCAATCAGTTGTACTTTGTGTCATTTTTAGACATATATAAATTTTTTCTTTTTTTTTTCTTAATCTGACATGGTAGTCTTCTACATTATATTTTTGGCCCTTAAGTTTACCACCATAACTTAAGTTTTTTCAATATGTGCCATTATGTTTAGTAGTTTTTGTCTTTTGTACGTTAACATATAAAATTGTAAGCATTTGTATGCGTACTTTATGAACAGCCGACACCTCATACTAGTACGAGCCGGCGTTAAAATGAATTGTTATTTTCATTCAAATAACATACAAGTATATGGCGGCGGATAGTTTGCAAAGTACTATCACTTAATTTTTTGCCAATCAGTTGTACTTTGTGTCATTTTTTGACATATATAAATTTTTTCCTTTTTTTTTCTTAATCTGACATAGTTGTCTTTTATATTATATTTGTGGCTCTTAAGTTTACCACCATAACTTGAGTTTTTTCAATATGTGCCATTATGTTTAGTAGTTTTTGTCTTTTGTACGTTAATATATAAAATTGTAAGCATTTGTATGCGTACTTTATAAACAGCCGACAACTCATACTAGTACGAGCCGGCGTTAAAATGAATTGTTATTTTCATTCAAATAACATACAAGTATATGGCGGTGGATAGTTTGCAAAGTACTATCACTTAATTTTCTGCCAGTCAGTTGTACTTTGTGTCATTTTTTGTCATATCTAAATTTTTTCCTTTTTTTTTCTTAATCTGACATAGTTGTCTTTTATATTATATTTTTGGCTCTTAAGTTTACCACCATAACTTAAGTTTTTTCAATATGTGCCATTATGTTTAGTAGTTTTTGTCTTTTGTACGTTATCATATAAAATTGTAAGCATTTGTATGCGTACTTTATGAACAGCCGACAACTCATACTAGTACGAGCCAGCGTTAAAATGAATTGTTATTTTCATTCAAATAACATACAAGTATATGGCGGCGGATAGTTTGCAAAGTACTATCACTTAATTTTTCGCCAATCACTTGTACTTTGTGTCATTTTTTGACATCTATAAATTTTTCCTTTTTTTTTTCTTAATCTGACATAGTTGTCTCTTATATTATATTTTTGGCTCTTAAGTTTACCACTATAACTTAAGTTCTTTCAATATGTGCCATTATGTTTAGTAGTTTTTGTCTTTTGTACGTTAACATATAAAATTGTAAGCATTTGTATGCGTACTTTATGAACAGCCGACAACTCATACTAGTACGAGCCGGCGTTAAAATGAATTGTTATTTTCATTCAAATAACATGCAAGTATATGGCGGCGGATAGTTTGCAAAGTACTATCACTTAATTTTTTGCCAATCACTTGTACTTTGTGTCATTTTTTGACATATATAAATTTTTTCCTTTATTTTTCTTAATCTGACATAGTTGTCTTTCATATTATATTTTTGGCTCTTAAGTTTACCACCATAACTTAAGTTTTTTCAATATGTGCCATTATGTTTAGTAGTTTTTGTCTTTTGTACGTTAACATATAAAATTGTAAGCATTTGTATGCTTACTTTATGAACAGCCGACAACTCATACTAGTACGAGCCGGCGTTCAAATGAATTGTTATTTTCATTCAAATAACATACAAGTATATGGTGGCGGATACTTTGCAAAGTACTATCACTTAATTTTTTGCTAATCAGTTGTACTTTGTGTCATTTTTTGACATATATAAATTTTTTTCTTTTTTTTTCTTAATCTGACATAGTTGTCTTTTATATTATGTTTTGGCTCTTAAGTTTACCACCATAACTTAAGTTTTTTCAATATGTGCCATTATGTTTAGTAGTTTTTGTCTTTTGTACGTTATCATATAAAATTGTAAGCATTTGTATGCGTACTTTATGAACAGCCGACAACTCATACTAGTACGAGCCGGCGTTAAAATGAATTGTTATTTTCATTCAAATAACATACAAGTATATGGCGGCGGATAGTTTGCAAAGTCTTATCACTTAATTTTTTGCCAATCACTTGTACTTTGTGTCATTTTTTGACATATATAAATTTTTTCCTCTATTTTTTTTAATCTGACATAGTTGTCTTTTATATTATATTTTTGGCTCTTAAGTTTACCACCATAACTTAAGTTTTTTCAATATGTGCCATTATGTTTAGTAGTTTTTGTCTTTCGTACGTTAACATATAAAATTGTAAGCATTTGTATGCGTACTTTATGAACAGCCGAAAACTCATACTAGTACGAGCCGGCGTTAAAATGAATTGTTATTTTCATTCAAATAACATACAAGTATATGACGGCGGATAGTTTGCAAAGTACTATCACTTAATTTTCTGCCAATCAGTTGTACTTTGTGTCATTTTTTGACATATCTAAATTTTTTCCTTTTTTTTTCTTAATCTGACATAGTTGTCTTTTATATTATATTTTTGGCTCTTAAGTTTACCACCATAACTTAAGTTTTTTCAATATGTGCCATTATGTTTAGTAGTTTTTGTCTTTTGTACGTTAACATATAAAATTGTAAGCATTTGTATGCGTACTTTATGAACAGCCGACAACTCATACTAGTACGAGCCGGCGTTAAAATGAATTGTTATTTTCATTCAAATAACATGCAAGTATATGGCGGCGGATAGTTTGCAAAGTACTATCACTTAATTTTTTGCCAATCACTTGTACTTTGTGTCATTTTTTGACATATATAAATTTTTTTCTTTATTTTTCTTAATCTGACATAGTTTTCGTTCATATTATATTTTTGGCTCTTAAGTTTACCACCATAACTTAAGTTTTTTCAATATGTGCCATTATGTTTAGTAGTTTTTGTCTTTTGTACGTTAACATATAAAATTGTAAGCACTTGTATGCGTACTTTATGAACAGCCGACAACTCATACTAGTACGAGCCGGCGTTAAAATGAATTGTTATTTTCATTCAAATAACATACAAGTATATGGTGGCGGATAGTTTGCAAAGTACTATCACTTAATTTTTTACCAATCAGTTGTACTTTGTGTCATTTTTTGACATCTATAAATTTTTTCCTTTTTTTTCTTTATCTGACATAGTTGTCTTTTATATTATATTTTTGGCTCTTAACTTTATCACCATAACTTAAGTTTTTTCAATATGTGCCATTATGTTTAGTAGTTTTTGTCTTTTGTACGTTAACATATAAAATTGTAAGCATTTGTATGCGTACTTTATGAACAGCCGACAACTCATACTAGTACGAGCCGGCGTTAAAATGAATTGTTATTTTCATTCAAATAACATACAAGTATATGGCGGCGGATAGTTTGCAAAGTACTATCACTTAATTTTTTGCCAATCACTTGTACTTTGTGTCATTTTTTGACATCTATAAATTTTTTCTTTTTTTTTTCTTAATCTGACATAGTTGTCTTTTATATTATATTTTTGGCTCTCAAGTTTACCACCATAACTTAAATTCTTTCAATATGTGCCATTATGTTTAGTAGTTTTTGTCTTTTGTACGTTAACATATAAAATTGTAAGCATTTGTATGCGTACTTTATGAACAGCCGACAACTCATACTAGTACGAGCCGGCGTTAAAATGAATTGTTATTTTCATTCAAATAACATGCAAGTATATGGCGGCGGATAGTTTGCAAAGTACTATCACTTAATTTTTTGCCAATCACTTGTACTTTGTGTCATTTTTTGACATATATAAATTTTTTTCTTTATTTTTCTTAATCTGACATAGTTGTCGTTCATATTATATTTTTGGCTCTTAAGTTTACCACCATAACTTAAGTTTTTTCAATATGTGCCATTATGTTTAGTAGTTTTTGTCTTTTGTACGTTAACATATAAAATTGTAAGCATTTGTATGCGTACTTTATGAACAGCCGACAACTCATACTAGTACGAGCCGGCGTTAAAATGAATTGTTATTTTCATTCAAATAACATACAAGTATATGGCGGCGGATAGTTTGCAAAGTACTATCACTTAATTTTTTGCCAATCAGTTGTTCTTTGTGTCATTTTTTGACATCTATAAATTTTTTCCTTTTTTTTTCTTAATCTGACATAGTTGTCTTTTATATTATATTTTTGGCTCTTAAGTTTACCACCATAACTTAAGTTTTTTCAATATGTGCCATTATGTTTAGTAGTTTTTGTCTTTTGTACGTTAACATATAAAATTGTAAGCATTTGTATGCGTACTTTATGAACAGCCGACAACTCATACTAGTACGAGCCGGCGTTAAAATGAATTGTTATTTTCATTCAAATAACATACAAGTATATGGCGGTGGATAGTTTGCAAAGTACTATCACTTAATTTTCTGCTAATCAGTTGTACTTTGTGTCATTTTTTGACATATCTAAATTTTTTCCTTTTTTTTTCTTAATCTGACATAGTTGTCTTTTATATTATATTTTTGGCTCTTAAGTTTACCACCATAACTTAAGTTTTTTCAATATGTGCCATTATGTTTAGTAGTTTTTGTCTTTTGTACGTTAACATATAAAATTGTAAGCATTTGTATGCTTACTTTATGAACAGCCGACAACTCATACTAGTACGAGCCGGCGTTCAAATGAATTGTTATTTTCATTCAAATAACATACAAGTATATGGTGGCGGATACTTTGCAAAGTACTATCACTTAATTTTTTGCCAATCAGTTGTACTTTGTGTCATTTTTTGACATATATAAATTTTTTTCTTTCTTTTCTTAATCTGACATAGTTGTCTTTTATATTATATTTTTAGCTCTTAAGTTTACCACCATAACTTAAGTTTTTTCAATAAGTGCCATTATGTTTAGTAGTTTTTGTCTTTTGTACGTTATCATATAAAATTGTAAGCATTTGTATGCGTACTTTATGAACAGCCGAACACTCATACTAGTACGAGCCGGCGTTAAAATGAATTGTTATTTTCATTCAAATAACATACAAGTATATGGCGGCGGATAGTTTGCAACGTACTATCACTTAATTTTTTGCCAATCACTTGTACTTTGTGTCATTTTTTGACATCTATAAATTTTTTCTTTTTTTTCTCTTAATCTGACATAGTTGTCTTTTATATTATATTTTTGGCTCTTAAGTTTACCACCATAACTTAAGTTTTTTCAATATGTGCCATTATGTTTAGTAGTTTTTGTCTTTTGTACGTTAACATATAAAATTGTAAGCATTTGTATGCTTACTTTATGAACAGCCGACAACTCATACTAGTACGAGCCGGCGTTCAAATGAATTGTTATTTTCATTCAAATAACATACAAGTATATGGTGGCGGATACTTTGCAAAGTACTATCACTTAATTTTTTGCCAATCAGTTGTACTTTGTGTCATTTTTTGACATATCTAAATTTTTTCCTTTTTTTTTCTTAATCTGACATAGTTGTCTCTTATATTATATTTTTGGCTCTTAAGTTTACCACCATAACTTAAGTTTTTTCAATATGTGCCATTATGTTTAGTAGTTTTTGTCTTTTGTACGTTAACATATAAAATTGTAAGCATTTGTATGCGTACTTTATGAACAGCCGACAACTCATACTAGTACGAGCCGGCGTTAAAATGAATTGTTATTTTCATTCAAATAACATACAAGTATATGGCGGCGGATAGTTTGCAAAGTACTATCACTTAATTTTTTGCCAATCAGTTGTACTTTGTGTCATTTTTTGACATCTATAAATTTTTTCCTTTTTTTTTCTTAATCTGACATAGTTGTCTTTTATATTATATTTTTGGCTCTTAAGTTTACCACCATAACTTAAGTTTTTTCAATATGTGCCATTATGTTTAGTAGTTTTTGTCTTTTGTACGTTAACATATAAAATTGTAAGCATTTGTATGCGTACTTTATGAACAGCCGACAACTCATACTAGTACGAGCCGGCGTTAAAATGAATTGTTATTTTCATTCAAATAACATACAAGTATATGGCGGTGGATAGTTTGCAAAGTACTATCACTTAATTTTCTGCTAATCAGTTGTACTTTGTGTCATTTTTTGACATATCTAAATTTTTTCCTTTTTTTTTCTTAATCTGACATAGTTGTCTTTTATATTATATTTTTGGCTCTTAAGTTTACCACCATAACTTAAGTTTTTCCAATATGTGCCATTATGTTTAGTAGTTTTTGTCTTTTGTACGTTAACATATAAAATTGTAAGCATTTGTATGCTTACTTTATGAACAGCCGACAACTCATACTAGTACGAGCCGGCGTTCAAATGAATTGTTATTTTCATTCAAATAACATACAAGTATATGGTGGCGGATACTTTGCAAAGTACTATCACTTAATTTTTTGCCAATCAGTTGTACTTTGTGTCATTTTTTGACATATCTAAATTGTTTCCTTTTTTTTTCTTAATCTGACATAGTTGTCTTTTATATTATATTTTTGGCTCTTAAGTTTACCACCATAACTTAAGTTTTTCCAATATGTGCCATTATGTTTAGTAGTTTTTGTCTTTTGTACGTTAACATATAAAATTGTAAGCATTTGTATGCGTACTTTATGAACAGCCGACAACTCATACTAGTACGAGCCGGCGTTAAAATGAATTGTTATTTTCATTCAAATAACATGCAAGTATATGGCGGCGGATAGTTTGCAAAGTACTATCACTTAATTTTTTGCCAATCACTTGTACTTTGTGTCATTTTTTGACATATATAAATTTTTTTCTTTATTTTTCTTAATCTGACATAGTTGTCGTTCATATTATATTTTTGGCTCTTAAGTTTACCACCATAACTTAAGTTTTTTCAATATGTGCCATTATGTTTAGTAGTTTTTGTCTTTTGTACGTTAACATATAAAATTGTAAGCATTTGTATGCGTACTTTATGAACAGCCGACAACTCATACTAGTACGAGCCGGCGTTAAAATGAATTGTTATTTTCATTCAAATAACATACAAGTATATGGCGGTGGATAGTTTGCAAAGTACTATCACTTAATTTTCTGCCAATCAGTTGTACTTTGTGTCATTTTTTGTCATATCTAAATTTTTTCCTTTTTTTTTCTTAATCTGACATAGTTGTCTTTTATATTATATTTTTGGCTCTTAAGTTTACCACCATAACTTAAGTTTTTTCAATATGTGCCATTATGTTTAGTAGTTTTTGTCTTTTGTACGTTAACATATAAAATTGTAAGCATTTGTATGCGTACTTTATGAACAGCCGACAACTCATACTAGTACGAGCCGGCGTTAAAATGAATTGTTATTTTCATTCAAATAACATACGAGTATATGGCGGCGGATAGTTTGCAAAGTACTATCACTTAATTTTTTGCCAATCAGTTGTACTTTGTGTCATTTTTTGACATCTATAAATTTTTTCCTTTTTTTTTCTTAATCTGACATAGTTGTCTTTTATATTATATTGTTGTCTCTTAAGTTTACCACCATAACTTAAGTTTTTTCAATATGTGCCATTATGTTTAGTAGTTTTTGTCTTTTGTGCGTTAACATATAAAATTGTAAGCATTTGTATGCGTACTTTATGAACAGCCGACAACTCATACTAGTACGAGCCAGCGTTAAAATGAATTGTTATTTTCATTCAAATAACATACAAGTATATGGCGGTGGATAGTTTGCAAAGTACTATCACTTAATTTTCTGCCAATCAGTTGTACTTTGTGTCATTTTTTGTCATATCTAAATTTTTTCCTTTTTTTTTCTTAATCTGACATAGTTGTCTTTTATATTATATTTTTGGCTCTTAAGTTTACCACCATAACTTAAGTTTTTTCAATATGTGCCATTATGTTTAGTAGTTTTTGTCTTTTGTACGTTAACATATAAAATTGTAAGCATTTGTATGCGTACTTTATGAACAGCCGACAACTCATACTAGTACGAGCCGGCGTTAAAATGAATTGTTATTTTTATTCAAATAACATACAAGTATCCGGCGGTGGATAGTTTGCAAAGTACTATCACTTAATTTTCTGCCAATCAGTTGTACTTTGTGTCATTTTTTGTCATATCTAAATTTTTTCCTTTTTTTTTCTTAATCTGACATAGTTGTCTTTTATATTATATTTGTGGCTCTTAAGTTTACCACCATAACTTAAGTTTTTTCAATATGTGCCATTATGTTTAGTAGTTTTTGTCTTTTGTACGTTATCATATAAAATTGTAAGCATTTGTATGCGTACTTTATGAACAGCCGACAACTCATACTAGTACGAGCCGGCGTTAAAATGAATTGTTATTTTCATTCAAATAACATACAAGTATATGGCGGCGGATAGTTTGCAAAGTACTATCACTTAATTTTTTGCCAATCACTTGTACTTTGTGTCATTTTTTGACATCTATAAATTTTTTCTTTTTTTTTTCTTAATCAGACATAGTTGTCTTTTATATTATATTTTTGGCTCTTAAGTTTACCACTATAACTTAAGTTCTTTTAATATGTGCCATTATGTTTAGTAGTTTTTGTCTTTTGTACGTTAACATATAAAATTGTAAGCATTTGTATGCGTACTTTATGAACAGCCGACAACTCATACTAGTACGAGCCGGCGTTAAAATGAATTGTTATTTTCATTCAAATAACATGCAAGTATATGGCGGCGGATAGTTTGCAAAGTACTATCACTTAATTTTTTGCCAATCACTTGTACTTTGTGTCATTTTTTGACATATATAAATTTTTTCCTTTATTTTTCTTAATCTGACATAGTTGTCTTTCATATTATATTTTTGGCTCTTAAGTTTACCACCATAACTTAAGTTTTTTCAATATGTGCCATTATGTTTAGTAGTTTTTGTCTTTTGTACGTTAACATATAAAATTGTAAGCATTTGTATGCGTACTTTATGAACAGCCGACAACTCATACTAGTACGAGCCGGCGTTAAAATGAATTGTTATTTTTATTCAAATAACATGCAAGTATATGGCGGCGGATAGTTTGCAAAGTACTATCACTTAATTTTTTGCCAATCACTTGTACTTTGTGTCATTTTTTGACATATATAAATTTTTTTCTTTATTTTTCTTAATCTGACATAGTTGTCGTTCATATTATATTTTTGGCTCTTAAGTTTACCACCATAACTTAAGTTTTTTCAATATGTGCCATTATGTTTAGTAGTTTTTGTCTTTTGTACGTTAACATATAAAATTGTAAGCATTTGTATGCGTACTTTATGAACAGCCGACAACTCATACTAGTACGAGCCGGCGTTAAAATGAATTGTTATTTTCATTCAAATAACATGCAAGTATATGGCGGCGGATAGTTTGCAAAGTACTATCACTTAATTTTTTGCCAATCAGTTGTACTTTGTGTCATTTTTTGACATCTATAAATTTTTTCCTTTTTTTTTCTTAATCTGACATAGTTGTCTTTTATATTATATTTTTGTCTCTTAAGTTTACCACCATAACTTAAGTTTTTTCAATATGTGCCATTATGTTTAGTAGTTTTTGTCTTTTGTACGTTAACATATAAAATTGTAAGCATTTGTATGCGTACTTTATGAACAGCCGACAACTCATACTAGTACGAGCCGGCGTTAAAATGAATTGTTATTTTCATTCAAATAACATACAAGTATATGGTGGCGGATACTTTGCAAAGTACTATCACTTAATTTTTTGCCAATCAGTTGTACTTTGTGTCATTTTTTGACATATCTAAATTTTTTCCTTTTTTTTTCTTAATCTGACATAGTTGTCTTTTATATTATATTTTTGGCTCTTAAGTTTACCACCATAACTTAAGTTTTTTCAATATGTGCCATTATGTTTAGTAGTTTTTGTCTTTTGTACGTTAACATATAAAATTGTAAGCATTTGTATGCGTACTTTATGAACAGCCGACAACTCATATTAGTACGAGCCGGCGTTAAAATGAATTGTTATTTTCATTCGAATAACATACAAGTATGTGGCGGCGGATAGTTTGCAAAGTACTATCACTTAATTTTTTGCCAATCACTTGTACTTTGTGTCATTTTTTGACATCTATAAATTTTTTCTTTTTTTTTTCTTAATCTGACATAGTTGTCTTTTATATTATATTTTTGGCTCTTAAGTTTACCACCATAACTTAAGTTTTTTCAATATGTGCCATTATGTTTAGTAGTTTTTGTCTTTTGTACGTTAACATATAAAATTGTAAGCATTTGTATGCGTACTTTATGAACAGCCGACAACTCATACTAGTACGAGCCGGCGTTAAAATGAATTGTTATTTTCATTCAAATAACATACGAGTATATGGCGGCGGATAGTTTGCAAAGTACTATCACTTAATTTTTTGCCAATCAGTTGTACTTTGTGTCATTTTTTGACATCTATAAATTTTTTCCTTTTTTTTTCTTAATCTGACATAGTTGTCTTGTATATTATATTTTTGGCTCTTAAGTTTACCACCATAACTTAAGTTTTTTCAATATGTGCCATTATGTTTAGTAGTTTTTGTCTTTTGTACGTTAACATATAAAATTGTAAGCATTTGTATGCGTACTTTATGAACAGCCGACAACTCATACTAGTACGAGCCGGCGTTAAAATGAATTGTTATTTTTATTCAAATAACATACAAGTATATGGCGGTGGATAGTTTGCAAAGTACTATCACTTAATTTTCTGCCAATCAGTTGTACTTTGTGTCATTTTTTGTCATATCTAAATTTTTTCCTTTTTTTTTCTTAATCTGACATAGTTGTCTTTTATATCATATTTTTAGCTCTTAAGTTTACCACCATAACTTAAGTTTTTTCAACATGTGCCATTATGTTTAGTAGTTTTTGTCTTTTGTACGTTATCATATAAAATTGTAAGCATTTGTATGCGTACTTTATGAACAGCCGACAACTCATACTAGTACGAGCCGGCGTTAAAATGAATTGTTATTTTCATTCAAATAACATACAAGTATATGGCGGCGGATAGTTTGCAAAATACTATCACTTAATTTTTTGCCAATCACTTGTACTTTGTGTCATTTTTTGACATCTATAAATTTTTTCTTTTTTTTTTCTTAATCAGACATAGTTGTCTTTTATATTATATTTTTGGCTCTTAAGTTTACCACTATAACTTAAGTTCTTTCAATATGTGCCATTATGTTTAGTAGTTTTTGTCTTTTGTACGTTAACATATAAAATTGTAAGCATTTGTATGCGTACTTAATGAACAGCCGACAACTCATACTAGTACGAGCCGGCGTTAAAATGAATTGTTATTTTCATTCAAATAACATGCAAGTATATGGCGGCGGATAGTTTGCAAAGTACTATCACTTAATTTTTTGCCAATCACTTGTACTTTGTGTCATTTTTTGACATATATAAATTTTTTCCTTTATTTTTCTTAATCTGACATAGTTGTCTTTCATATTATATTTTTGGCTCTTAAGTTTACCACCATAACTTAAGTTTTTTCAATATGTGCCATTATGTTTAGTAGTTTTTGTCTTTTGTACGTTAACATATAAAATTGTAAGCATTTGTATGCGTACTTTATGAACAGCCGACAACTCATACTAGTACGAGCCGGCGTTAAAATGAATTGTTATTCTCATTCAAATAACATGCAAGTATATGGCGGCGGATAGTTTGCAAAGTACTATCACTTAATTTTTTGCCAATCACTTGTACTTTGTGTCATTTTTTGACATATATAAATTTTTTTCTTTATTTTTCTTAATCTGACATAGTTGTCGTTCATATTATATTTTTGGCTCTTAAGTTTACCACCATAACTTAAGTTTTTTCAATATGTGCCATTATGTTTAGTAGTTTTTGTCTTTTGTACGTTAACATATAAAATTGTAAGCATTTGTATGCGTACTTTATGAACAGCCGACAACTCATACTAGTACGAGCCGGCGTTAAAATGAATTAATATTTTCATTCAAATAACATACGAGTATATGGCGGCGGATAGTTTGCAAAGTACTATCACTTAATTTTTTGCCAATCAGTTGTACTTTGTGTCATTTTTTGACATCTATAAATTTTTTCCTTTTTTTTTCTTAATCTGACATAGTTGTCTTTTATATTATATTTTTGTCTCTTAAGTTTACCACCATAACTTAAGTTTTTTCAATATGTGCCATTATGTTTAGTAGTTTTTGTCTTTTGTACGTTAACATATAAAATTGTAAGCATTTGTATGCGTACTTTATGAACAGCCGACAACTCATACTAGTACGAGCCGGCGTTAAAATGAATTGTTATTTTCATTCAAATAACATACAAGTATATGGCGGTGGATAGTTTGCAAAGTACTATCACTTAATTTTCTGCCAATCAGTTGTACTTTGTGTCATTTTTTGTCATATCTAAATTTTTTCCTTTTTTTTTCTTAATCTGACATAGTTGTCTTTTATATTATATTTTTGGCTCTTAAGTTTACCACCATAACTTAAGTTTTTTCAATATGTGCCATTATGTTTAGTAGTTTTTGTCTTTTGTACGTTAACATATAAAATTGTAAGCATTTGTATGCGTACTTTATGAACAGCCGACAACTCATACTAGTACGAGCCGGCGTTAAAATGAATTGTTATTTTTATTCAAATAACATACAAGTATCCGGCGGTGGATAGTTTGCAAAGTACTATCACTTAATTTTCTGCCAATCAGTTGTACTTTGTGTCATTTTTTGTCATATCTAAATTTTTTCCTTTTTTTTTCTTAATCTGACATAGTTGTCTTTTATATTATATTTTTGGCTCTTAAGTTTACCACCATAACTTAAGTTTTTTCAATATGTGCCATTATGTTTAGTAGTTTTTGTCTTTTGTACGTTATCATATAAAATTGTAAGCCTTTGTATGCGTACTTTATGAACAGCCGACAACTCATACTAGTACGAGCTGGCGTTAAAATGAATTGTTATTTTCATTCAAATAACATACAAGTATATGGCGGCGGATAGTTTGCAAAGTACTATCACTTAATTTTTTGCCAATCACTTGTACTTTGTGTCATTTTTTGACATATATAAATTTTTTCCTTTTTTTTTCTTAATCTGACATAGTTGTCTTTTATATTATATTTTTGTCTCTTAAGTTTACCACCATAACTTAAGTTTTTTCAATATGTGCCATTATGTTTAGTAGTTTTTGTCTTTTGTACGTTAACATATAAAATTGTAAGCATTTGTATGCGTACTTTATGAACAGCCGACAACTCATACTAGTACGAGCCGGCGTTAAAATGAATTGTTATTTTCATTCAAATAACATGCAAGTATATGGCGGCGGATAGTTTGCAAAGTACTATCACTTAATTTTTTGCCAATCACTTGTACTTTGTGTCATTTTTTGACATATATAAATTTTTTTCTTTATTTTTCTTAATCTGACATAGTTGTCGTTCATATTATATTTTTGGCTCTTAAGTTTACCACCATAACTTAAGTTTTTTCAATATGTGCCATTATGTTTAGTAGTTTTTGTCTTTTGTACGTTAACATATAAAATTGTAAGCATTTGTATGCTTACTTTATGAACAGCCGACAACTCATACTAGTACGAGCCGGCGTTTAAATGAATTGTTATTTTCATTCAAATAACATACAAGTATATGGCGGCGGATAGTTTGCAAAGTACTATCACTTAATTTTTTGCCAATCACTTGTACTTTCTGTCATTTTTTGACATAAATAAATTTTTTTCTTTTTTTTTCTTAATCTGACATAGTTGTCTTTTATATTATATTTTTGGCTCTTAAGTTTACCACCATAACTTAAGTTTTTTCAATATGTGCCATTATGTTTAGTAGTTTTTGTCTTTTGTACGTTATCATATAAAATTGTAAGCATTTGTATGCGTACTTTATGAACAGCCGACAACCCTTACTAGTACGAGCCGGCGTTAAAATGAATTGTTATTTTCATTCAAATAACATACAAGTATATGGCGGCGGATAGTTTGCAACGTACTATCACTTAATTTTTTGCCAATCACTTGTACTTTGTGTCATTTTTTGACATCTATAAATTTTTTCTTTTTTTTTTCTTAATCTGACATAGTTGTCTTTTATATTATATTTTTGGCTCTTAAGTTTACTACCATAACTTAAGTTTTTTCAATATGTGCCATTATGTTTAGTAGTTTTTGTCTTTTGTACGTTAACATATAAAATTGTAAGCATTTGTATGCTTACTTTATGAACAGCCGACAACTCATACTAGTACGAGCCGGCGTTCAAATGAATTGTTATTTTCATTCAAATAACATACAAGTATATGGTGGCGGATACTTTGCAAAGTACTATCACTTAATTTTTTGCCAATCAGTTGTACTTTGTGTCATTTTTTGACATATCTAAATTTTTTCCTTTTTTTTTCTTAATCTGACATAGTTGTCTTTTATATTATATTTTTGGCTCTTAAGTTTACCACCATAACTTAAGTTTTTTCAATATGTGCCATTATGTTTAGTAGTTTTTGTCTTTTGTACGTTAACATATAAAATTGTAAGCATTTGTATGCGTACTTTATGAACAGCCGACAACTCATACTAGTACGAGCCGGCGTTAAAATGAATTGTTATTTTCATTCGAATAACATACAAGTATGTGGCGGCGGATAGTTTGCAAAGTACTATCACTTAATTTTTTGCCAATCACTTGTACTTTGAGTCATTTTTTGACATCTATAAATTTTTTCTTTTTTTTTTCTTAATCTGACATAGTTGTCTTTTATATTATATTTTTGGCTCTTAAGTTTACCACCATAACTTAAGTTTTTTCAATATGTGCCATTATGTTTAGTAGTTTTTGACTTTTGTACGTTATCATATAAAATTGTCAGCATTTGTATGCGTACTTTATGAACAGCCGACAACTCATACTAGTACGAGCCGGCGTTAAAATGAATTGTTATTTTCATTCAAATAACAAACAAGTATATGGCGGCGGATAGTTTGCAAAGTACTATCACTTAATTTTTCGCCAATCACTTGTACTTTGTGTCATTTTTTGACATCTATAAATTTTTTCTTTTTTTTTTCTTAATCTGACATAGTTGTCTTTTATATTATATTTTTGGCTCTTAAGTTTACCACCATAACTTAAGTTTTTTCAATATGTGCCATTATGTTTAGTAGTTTTTGTCTTTTGTAGGTTAACATATAAAATTGTAAGCATTTGTATGCTTACTTTATGAACAGCCGACAACTCATACTAGTACGAGCCGGCGTTCAAATGAATTGTTATTTTCATTCAAATAACATACAAGTATATGGTGGCGGATACTTTGCAAAGGACTATCACTTAATTTTTTGCCAATCAGTTGTACTTTGTGTCATTTTTTGACATATATAAATTTTTTTCTTTTTTTTTCTTAATCTGACATAGTTGTCTTTTATATTATATTTTTGGCTCTTAAGTTTACCACCATAACTTAAGTTTTTTCAATATGTGCCATTATGTTTAGTAGTTTTTGTCTTTTGTACGTTATCATATAAAATTGTCAGCATTTGTATGCGTACTTTATGAACAGCCGACAACTCATACTAGTACGAGCCGGCGTTAAAATGAATTGTTATTTTCATTCAAATAACAAACAAGTATATGGTGGCGGATAGTTTGCAAAGTACTATCACTTAATTTATCGCCAATCACTTGTACTTTGTGTCATTTTTTGACATCTATAAATTTTTTCTTTTTTTTTTCTTAATCTGACATAGTTGTCTTTTATATTATATTTTTGGCTCTTAAGTTTACCACCATAACTTAAGTTTTTTCAATATGTGCCATTATGTTTAGTAGTTTTTGTCTTTTGTAGGTTAACATATAAAATTGTAAGCATTTGTATGCTTACTTTATGAACAGCCGACAACTCATACTAGTACGAGCCGGCGTTCAAATGAATTGTTATTTTCATTCAAATAACATACAAGTATATGGTGGCGGATACTTTGCAAAGTACTATCACTTAATTTTTTGCCAATCAGTTGTACTTTGTGTCATTTTTTGACATATATAAATTTTTTCCTTTTTTTTTCTTAATCTGACATAGTTGTTTTTTATATTATATTTTTGGCTCTTAAGTTTACCACCATAACTTTAGTTTTTTCAATATGTGCCATTATGTTTAGTAGTTTTTGTCTTTTGTACGTTAACATATAAAATTGTAAGCATTTGTATGCGTACTTTATGAACAGCCGACAACTCATACTAGTACGAGCCGAGGTTGAAATGAATTGTTATTTTCAATCAAATAACATACAAGTATATGGCGGCGGATAGTTTGCAAAGTACTATCACTTAATTTTTCGCCAATCAGTTGTACTTTGTGTCATTTTTTGACATCTATAAATTTTTTCCTTTATTTTTCTTAATCTGACATAGTTGTCTTTTATATTATATTTTTGGCTCTTAAGTTTACCACCATAACTTAAGTTTTTTCAATATGTGCCATTATGTTTAGTAGTGTTTGTCTTTTGTACGTTAACATATAAAATTGTAAGCATTTGTATGCTTACTTTATGAACAGCCGACAACTCATACTAGTACGAGCCGGCGTTCAAATGAATTGTTATTTTCATTCAAATAACATACAAGTATATGGTGGCGGATACTTTGCAAAGTACTATCACTTAATTTTTTGCCAATCAGTTGTACTTTGTGTCATTTTTTGACATATATAAATTTTTTCCTTTTTTTTTCTTAATCTGACATAGTTGTTTTTCATATTATATTTTTGGCTGTCAAGTTTACCACCATAACTTAAGTTTTTTCGATATGTGCCATTATGTTTAGTAGTTTTTGTCTTTTGTACGTTAACATATAAAATTGTGAGCATTTGTATGCGTACTTTATGAACAGCCGACAACTCATACTAGTACGAGCCGGCGTTAAAATGAATTGTTATTTTCATTCAAATAACATACAAGTATATGGCGGCGGATAGTTTGCAAAGTACTATCACTTAATTTTTTGCCAATCACTTGTACTTTGTGTCATTTTTTGACATCTATAAATTTTTTCTTTTTTTTTTCTTAATCTGACATAGTTGTCTTTTATATTATATTTTTGGCTCTTAAGTTTACCACCATAACTTAAATTCTTTCAATATGTGCCATTATGTTTAGTAGTTTTTGTCTTTTGTACGTTAACATATAAAATTGTAAGCATTTGTATGCGTACTTTATGAACAGCCGACAACTCATACTAGTACGAGCCGGCGTTAAAATGAATTGTTATTTTCATTCAAATAACATGCAAGTATATGGCGGCGGATAGTTTGCAAAGTACTATCACTTAATTTTTTGCCAACCACTTGTACTTTGTGTCATTTTTTGACATCTATAAATTTTTTCTTTTTTTTTTCTTAATCTGACATAGTTGTCTTTTATATTATATTTTTGGCTCTTAAGTTTACCACTATAACTTAAGTTCTTTCAATATGTGCCATTATGTTTAGTAGTTTTTGTCTTTTGTACGTTAACATATAAAATTGTAAGCATTTGTATGCGTACTTTATGAACAGCCGACAACTCATACTAGTACGAGCCGGCGTTAAAATGAATTGTTATTTTCATTCAAATAACATGCAAGTATATGGCGGCGGATAGTTTGCAAAGTACTATCACTTAATTTTTTGCCAATCACTTGTACTTTGTGTCATTTTTTGACATATATAAATTTTTTCCTTTATTTTTCTTAATCTGACATAGTTGTCTTTCATATTATATTTTTGGCTCTTAAGTTTACCACCATAACTTAAGTTTTTTCAATATGTGCCATTATGTTTAGTAGTTTTTGTCTTTTGTACGTTATCATATAAAATTGTAAGCATTTGTATGCGTACTTTATGAACAGCCGACAACTCATACTAGTACGAGCCGGCGTTAAAATGAATTGTTATTTTCATTCAAATAACATACAAGTATATGGCGGCGGATAGTTTGCAAAGTACTATCACTTAATTTTTTGCCAATCAGTTGTACTTTGTGTCATTTTTTGACATCTATAAATTTTTTCCTTTTTTTTTCTTAATCTGACATAGTTGTCTTTTATATTATATTATTGGCTCTTAAGTTTACCACCATAACTTAAGTTTTTTCAATATGTGCCATTATGTTTAGTCGTTTTTGTCTTTTGTACGTTAACATATAAAATTGTAAGCATTTGTATGCGTACTTTATGAACAGCCGACAACTCATACTAGTACGAGCCGGCGTTAAAATGAATTGTTATTTTCATTCAAATAACACGCAAGTATATGGCGGCGGATAGTTTGCAACGTACTATCACTTAATTTTTTGCCAATCACTTGTACTTTGTGTCATTTTTTGACATCTATAAATTTTTTCTTTTTTTTTTCTTAATCTGACATAGTTGTCTTTTATATTATATTTTTGGCTCTTAAGTTTACCACCATAACTTAAGTTTTTTCAATATGTCTCATTATGTTTAGTAGTTTTTGTCTTTTGTACGTTAACATATAAAATTGTAAGCATTTGTATATCTTACTTTATGAACAGCCGACAACTCATACTAGTACGAGCCGGCGTTCAAATGAATTGTTATTTTCATTCAAATAACATACAAGTATATGGTGGCGGATACTTTGCAAAGTACTATCACTTAATTTTTTGCCAATCAGTTGTACTTTGTGTCATTTTTTGACATATCTAAATTTTTTCCTTTTTTTTTCTTAATCTGACATAGTTGTCTCTTATATTATATTTTTGGCTCTTAAGTTTACCACCATAACTTAAGTTTTTTCAATATGTGCCATTATGTTTAGTAGTTTTTGTCTTTTGTACGTTAACATATAAAATTGTAAGCATTTGTATGCGTACTTTATGAACAGCCGACAACTCATACTAGTACGAGCCGGCGTTAAAATGAATTGTTATTTTCATTCAAATAACATACAAGTATATGGCGGTGGATAGTTTGCAAAGTACTATCACTTAATTTTCTGCTAATCAGTTGTACTTTGTGTCATTTTTTGACATATCTAAATTTTTTCCTTTTTTTTTCTTAATCTGACATAGTTGTCTTTTATATTATATTTTTGGCTCTTAAGTTTACCACCATAACTTAAGTTTTTTCAATATGTGCCATTATGTTTAGTAGTTTTTGTCTTTTGTACGTTAACATATAAAATTGTAAGCATTTGTATGCTTACTTTATGAACAGCCGACAACTCATACTAGTACGAGCCGGCGTTCAAATGAATTGTTATTTTCATTCAAATAACATACAAGTATATGGTGGCGGATACTTTGCAAAGTACTATCACTTAATTTTTTGCCAATCAGTTGTACTTTGTGTCATTTTTTGACATATATAAATTTTTTTCTTTTTTTTTCTTAATCCGACATAGTTGTCTTTCATATTATATTTTTAGCTCTTAAGTTTACCACCATAACTTAAGTTTTTTCAATATGTGCCATTATGTTTAGTAGTTTTTGTCTTTTGTACGTTATCATATAAAATTGTAAGCATTTGTATGCGTACTTTATGAACAGCCGAACACTCATACTAGTACGAGCCGGCGTTAAAATGAATTGTTATTTTCATTCAAATAACAAACAAGTATATGGCGGCGGATAGTTTGCAACGTACTATCACTTAATTTTTTGCCAATCACTTGTACTTTGTGTCATTTTTTGACATCTATAAATTTTTTCTTTTTTTTTTCTTAATCTGACATAGTTGTCTTTTATATTATATTTTTGGCTCTTAAGTTTACCACCATAACTTAAGTTTTTTCAATATGTGCCATTATGTTTAGTAGTTTTTGTCTTTTGTACGTTAACATATAAAATTGTAAGCATTTGTATGCTTACTTTATGAACAGCCGACAACTCATACTAGTACGAGCCGGCGTTCAAATGAATTGTTATTTTCATTCAAATAACATACAAGTATATGGTGGCGGATACTTTGCAAAGTACTATCACTTAATTTTTTGCCAATCAGTTGTACTTTGTGTCATTTTTTGACATATCTAAATTTTTTCCTTTTTTTTTCTTAATCTGACATAGTTGTCTCTTATATTATATTTTTGGCTCTTAAGTTTACCACCATAACTTAAGTTTTTTCAATATGTGCCATTATGTTTAGTAGTTTTTGTCTTTTGTACGTTAACATATAAAATTGTAAGCATTTGTATGCGTACTTTATGAACAGCCGACAACTCATACTAGTACGAGCCGGCGTTAAAATGAATTGTTATTTTCATTCAAATAACATACAAGTATATGGCGGCGGATAGTTTGCAAAGTACTATCACTTAATTTTTTGCCAATCAGTTGTACTTTGTGTCATTTTTTGACATCTATAAATTTTTTCCTTTTTTTTTCTTAATCTGACATAGTTGTCTTTTATATTATATTTTTGGCTCTTAAGTTTACCACCATAACTTAAGTTTTTTCAATATGTGCCATTATGTTTAGTAGTTTTTGTCTTTTGTACGTTAACATATAAAATTGTAAGCATTTGTATGCGTACTTTATGAACAGCCGACAACTCATACTAGTACGAGCCGGCGTTAAAATGAATTGTTATTTTCATTCAAATAACATACAAGTATATGGCGGTGGATAGTTTGCAAAGTACTATCACTTAATTTTCTGCTAATCAGTTGTACTTTGTGTCATTTTTTGACATATCTAAATTTTTTCCTTTTTTTTTCTTAATCTGACATAGTTGTCTTTTATATTATATTTTTGGCTCTTAAGTTTACCACCATAACTTAAGTTTTTTCAATATGTGCCATTATGTTTAGTAGTTTTTGTCTTTTGTACGTTAACATATAAAATTGTATGCATTTGTATGCTTACTTTATGAACAGCCGACAACTCATACTAGTACGAGCCGGCGTTCAAATGAATTGTTATTTTCATTCAAATAACATACAAGTATATGGTGGCGGATACTTTGCAAAGTACTATCACTTAATTTTTGGCCAATCAGTTGTACTTTGTGTCATTTTTTGACATATATAAATTTTTTTCTTTTTTTTCTTAATCTGACATAGTTGTCTTTTATATTATATTTTTAGCTCTTAAGTTTACCACCATAACTTAAGTTTTTTCAATATGTGCCATTATGTTTAGTAGTTTTTGTCTTTTGTACGTTAACATATAAAATTGTAAGCATTTGTATGCGTACTTTATGAACAGCCGACAACTCATACTAGTACGAGCCGGCGTTAAAATGAATTGTTATTTTCATTCAAATAACATACAAGTATATGGCGGCGGATAGTTTGCAAAGTACTATCACTTAATTTTTTGCCAATCAGTTGTACTTTGTGTCATTTTTTGACATCTATAAATTTTTTCCTTTTTTTTTCTTAATCTGACATAGTTGTCTTTTATATTATATTTTTGGCTCTTAAGTTTACCACCATAACTTAAGTTTTTTCAATATGTGCCATTATGTTTAGTCGTTTTTGTCTTTTGTACGTTAACATATAAAATTGTAAGCATTTGTATGCGTACTTTATGAACAGCCGACAACTCATACTAGTACGAGCCGGCGTTAAAATGAATTGTTATTTTCATTCAAATAACATACAAGTATATGGCGGTGGATAGTTTGCAAAGTACTATCACTTAATTTTCTGCCAATCAGTTGTACTTTGTGTCATTTTTTGTCATATCTAAATTTTTTCCTTTTTTTTTCTTAATCTGACATAGTTGTCTTTTATATTATATTTTTGGCTCTTAAGTTTACCACCATAACTTAAGTTTTTTCAATATGTGCCATTATGTTTAGTAGTTTTTGTCTTTTGTACGTTAACATATAAAATTGTAAGCATTTGTATGCGTACTTTATGAACAGCCGACAACTCATACTAGTACGAGCCGGCGTTAAAATGAATTGTTATTTTCATTCAAATAACACGCAAGTATATGGCGGCGGATAGTTTGCAACGTACTATCACTTAATTTTTTGCCAATCACTTGTACTTTGTGTCATTTTTTGACATCTATAAATTTTTTCTTTTTTTTTTCTTAATCTGACATAGTTGTCTTTTATATTATATTTTTGGCTCTTAAGTTTACCACCATAACTTAAGTTTTTTCAATATGTGCCATTATGTTTAGTAGTTTTTGTCTTTTGTACGTTAACATATAAAATTGTAAGCATTTGTATATCTTACTTTATGAACAGCCGACAACTCATACTAGTACGAGCCGGCGTTCAAATGAATTGTTATTTTCATTCAAATAACATACAAGTATATGGTGGCGGATACTTTGCAAAGTACTATCACTTAATTTTTTGCCAATCAGTTGTACTTTGTGTCATTTTTTGACATATCTAAATTTTTTCATTTTTTTTTCTTAATCTGACATAGTTGTCTCTTATATTATATTTTTGGCTCTTAAGTTTACCACCATAACTTAAGTTTTTTCAATATGTGCCATTATGTTTAGTAGTTTTTGTCTTTTGTACGTTAACATATAAAATTGTAAGCATTTGTATGCGTACTTTATGAACAGCCGACAACTCATACTAGTACGAGCCGGCGTTAAAATGAATTGTTATTTTCATTCAAATAACAAACAAGTATATGGCGGCGGATAGTTTGCAAAGTACTATCACTTAATTTTTCGCCAATCACTTGTACTTTGTGTCATTTTTTGACATCTATAAATTTTTTCTTTTTTTTTTCTTAATCTGACATAGTTGTCTTTTATATTATATTTTTGGCTCTTAAGTTTACCACCATAACTTAAGTTTTTTCAATATGTGCCATTATGTTTAGTAGTTTTTGTCTTTTGTAGGTTAACATATAAAATTGTAAGCATTTGTATGCTTACTTTATGAACAGCCGACAACTCATACTAGTACGAGCCGGCGTTCAAATGAATTGTTATTTTCATTCAAATAACATACAAGTATATGGTGGCGGATACTTTGCAAAGTACTATCACTTAATTTTTTGCCAATCAGTTGTACTTTGTGTCATTTTTTGACATATATAAATTTTTTTCTTTTTTTTTCTTAATCTGACATAGTTGTCTTTTATATTATATTTTTGGCTCTTAAGTTTACCACCATAACTTAAGTTTTTTCAATATGTGCCATTATGTTTAGTAGTTTTTGTCTTTTGTACGTTATCATATAAAATTGTCAGCATTTGTATGCGTACTTTATGAACAGCCGACAACTCATACTAGTACGAGCCGGCGTTAAAATGAATTGTTATTTTCATTCAAATAACAAACAAGTATATGGCGGCGGATAGTTTGCAAAGTACTATCACTTAATTTTTCGCCAATCACTTGTACTTTGTGTCATTTTTTGACATCTATAAATTTTTTCTTTTTTTTTTCTTAATCTGACATAGTTGTCTTTTATATTATATTTTTGGCTCTTAAGTTTACCACCATAACTTAAGTTTTTTCAATATGTGCCATTATGTTTAGTAGTTTTTGTCTTTTGTAGGTTAACATATAAAATTGTAAGCATTTGTATGCTTACTTTATGAACAGCCGACAACTCATACTAGTACGAGCCGGCGTTCAAATGAATTGTTATTTTCATTCAAATAACATACAAGTATATGGTGGCGGATACTTTGCAAAGTACTATCACTTAATTTTTTGCCAATCAGTTGTACTTTGTGTCATTTTTTGACATATATAAATTTTTTCCTTTTTTTTTCTTAATCTGACATAGTTGTTTTTTATATTATATTTTTGGCTCTTAAGTTTACCACCATAACTTTAGTTTTTTCAATATGTGCCATTATGTTTAGTAGTTTTTGTCTTTTGTACGTTAACATATAAAATTGTAAGCATTTGTATGCGTACTTTATGAACAGCCGACAACTCATACTAGTACGAGCCGAGGTTGAAATGAATTGTTATTTTCAATCAAATAACATACAAGTATATGGCGGCGGATAGTTTGCAAAGTACTATCACTTAATTTTTCGCCAATCAGTTGTACTTTGTGTCATTTTTTGACATCTATAAATTTTTTCCTTTATTTTTCTTAATCTGACATAGTTGTCTTTTATATTATATTTTTGGCTCTTAAGTTTACCACCATAACTTAAGTTTTTTCAATATGTGCCATTATGTTTAGTAGTGTTTGTCTTTTGTACGTTAACATATAAAATTGTAAGCATTTGTATGCTTACTTTATGAACAGCCGACAACTCATACTAGTACGAGCCGGCGTTCAAATGAATTGTTATTTTCATTCAAATAACATACAAGTATATGGTGGCGGATACTTTGCAAAGTACTATCACTTAATTTTTTGCCAATCAGTTGTACTTTGTGTCATTTTTTGACATATATAAATTTTTTCCTTTTTTTTTCTTAATCTGACATAGTTGTTTTTCATATTATATTTTTGGCTGTCAAGTTTACCACCATAACTTAAGTTTTTTCGATATGTGCCATTATGTTTAGTAGTTTTTGTCTTTTGTACGTTAACATATAAAATTGTGAGCATTTGTATGCGTACTTTATGAACAGCCGACAACTCATACTAGTACGAGCCGGCGTTGAAATGAATTGTTATTTTCATTCAAATAACATACAAGTATATGGCGGCGGATAGTTTGCAAAGTACTATCACTTAATTTTTTGCCAATCACTTGTACTTTGTGTCATTTTTTGACATCTATAAATTTTTTCTTTTTTTTTTCTTAATCTGACATAGTTGTCTTTTATATTATATTTTTGGCTCTTAAGTTTACCACCATAACTTAAATTCTTTCAATATGTGCCATTATGTTTAGTAGTTTTTGTCTTTTGTACGTTAACATATAAAATTGTAAGCATTTGTATGCGTACTTTATGAACAGCCGACAACTCATACTAGTACGAGCCGGCGTTAAAATGAATTGTTATTTTCATTCAAATAACATGCAAGTATATGGCGGCGGATAGTTTGCAAAGTACTATCACTTAATTTTTTGCCAACCACTTGTACTTTGTGTCATTTTTTGACATCTATAAATTTTTTCTTTTTTTTTTCTTAATCTGACATAGTTGTCTTTTATATTATATTTTTGGCTCTTAAGTTTACCACTATAACTTAAGTTCTTTCAATATGTGCCATTATGTTTAGTAGTTTTTGTCTTTTGTACGTTAACATATAAAATTGTAAGCATTTGTATGCGTACTTTATGAACAGCCGACAACTCATACTAGTACGAGCCGGCGTTAAAATGAATTGTTATTTTCATTCAAATAACATGCAAGTATATGGCGGCGGATAGTTTGCAAAGTACTATCACTTAATTTTTTGCCAATCACTTGTACTTTGTGTCATTTTTTGACATATATAAATTTTTTCCTTTATTTTTCTTAATCTGACATAGTTGTCTTTCATATTATATTTTTGGCTCTTAAGTTTACCACCATAACTTAAGTTTTTTCAATATGTGCCATTATGTTTAGTAGTTTTTGTCTTTTGTACGTTCACATATAAAATTGTAAGCATTTGTATGCTTACTTTATGAACAGCCGACAACTCATACTAGTACGAGCCGGCGTTCAAATGAATTGTTATTTTCATTCAAATAACATACAAGTATATGGTGGCGGATACTTTGCAAAGTACTATCACTTAATTTTTTGCCAATCAGTTGTACTTTGTGTCATTTTTTGACATGTATAAATTTTTTTCTTTTTTTTTCTTAATCTGACATAGTTGTCTTTTATATTATATTTTTGGCTCTTAAGTTTACCACCATAACTTAAGTTTTTTCAATATGTGCCATTATGTTTAGTAGTTTTTGTCTTTTGTACGTTATCATATAAAATTGTAAGCATTTGTATGCGTACTTTATGAACAGCCGACAACTCATACTAGTACGAGCCGGCGTTAAAATGAATTGTTATTTTCATTCAAATAACATACAAGTATATGGCGGCGGATAGTTTGCAAAGTACTATCACTTAATTTTTTGCCAATCAGTTGTACTTTGTGTCATTTTTTGACATATATAAATTTTTTCCTTTTTTTTTCTTAATCTGACATAGTTGTCTTTTATATTATATTTTTGGCTCTTAAGTTTACCACCATAACTTAAGTTTTTTCAATATGTGCCATTATGTTTAGTAGTTTTTGTCTTTTGTGCGTTAACATATAAAATTGTAAGCATTTGTATGCGTACTTTATGAACAGCCGACAACTCATACTAGTACGAGCCGGCGTTAAAATGAATTGTTATTTTCATTCAAATAACATACAAGTATATGGCGGCGGATAGTTTGCAAAGTACTATCACTTAATTTTTTGCCAATCACTTGTACTTTGTGTCATTTTTTGACATCTATAAATTTTTTCTTTTTTTTTTCTTAATCTGACATAGTTGTCTTTTATATTATATTTTTGGCTCTTAAGTTTACCATCATAACTTAAATTCTTTCAATATGTGCCATTATGTTTAGTAGTTTTTGTCTTTTGTACGTTAACATATAAAATTGTAAGCATTTGTATGCGTACTTTATGAACAGCCGACAACTCATACTAGTACGAGCCGGCGTTAAAATGAATTGTTATTTTCATTCAAATAACATACAAGTATATGGCGGCGGATAGTTTGCAAAGTACTATCACTTAATTTTTTGCCAATCAGTTGTACTTTGTGTCATTTTTTGACATCTATAAATTTTTTCCTTTTTTTTTCTTAATCTGACATAGTTGTCTTTTATATTATATTTGTGGCTCTTAAGTTTACTACCATAACTTAAGTTTTTTCAATATGTGCCATTATGTTTAGTAGTTTTTGTCTTTTGTACGTTAACATATAAAATTGTAAGCATTTGTATGCGTACTTTATGAACAGCCGACAACTCATACTAGTACGAGCTGGCGTTAAAATGAATTGTTATTTTCATTCAAATAACATACAAGTATATGGCGGTGGATAGTTTGCAAAGTACTATCACTTAATTTTCTGCTAATCAGTTGTACTTTGTGTCATTTTTTGACATATCTAAATTTTTTCCTTTTTTTTTCTTAATCTGACATAGTTGTCTTTTATATTATATTTTTGGCTCTTAAGTTTACCACCATAACTTAAGTTTTTTCAATATTTGCCATTATGTTTAGTAGTTTTTGTCTTTTGTACGTTAACATATAAAATTGTAAGCATTTGTATGCGTACTTTATGAACAGCCGACAACTCATACTAGTACGAGCCGGCGTTCAAATGAATTGTTATTTTCATTCAAATAACATGCAAGTATATGGCGGCGGATAGTTTGTAAAGTACTATCACTTAATTTTTTGCCAATCACTTGTACTTTGTGTCATTTTTTGACATATATAAATTTTTTTCTTTATTTTTCTTAATCTGACATAGTTGTCGTTCATATTATATTTTTGGCTCTTAAGTTTACCACCATAACTTAAGTTTTTTCAATATGTGCCATTATGTTTAGTAGTTTTTGTCTTTTGTACGTTAACATATAAAATTGTAAGCATTTGTATGCGTACTTTATGAACAGCCGACAACTCATACTAGTATGAGCCGGCGTTAAAATGAATTGTTATTTTCATTCAAATAACATACAAGTATATGGCGGCGGATAGTTTGCAAAGTACTATCACTTAATTTTTTGCCAATCAGTTGTACTTTGTGTCATTTTTTGACATCTATAAATTTTTTCCTTTTTTTTTCTTAATCTGACATAGTTGTCTTTTATATTATATTTTTGGCTCTTAAGTTTACCACCATAACTTAAGTTTTTTCAATATGTGCCATTATGTTTAGTCGTTTTTGTCTTTTGTACGTTAACATATAAAATTGTAAGCATTTGTATGCGTACTTTATGAACAGCCGACAACTCATACTAGTACGAGCCGGCGTTAAAATGAATTGTTATTTTCATTCAAATAACACGCAAGTATATGGCGGCGGATAGTTTGCAACGTACTATCACTTAATTTTTTGCCAATCACTTGTACTTTGTGTCATTTTTTGACATCTATAAATTTTTTCTTTTTTTTTTCTTAATCTGACATAGTTGTCTTTTATATTATATTTTTGGCTCTTAAGTTTACCACCATAACTTAAGTTTTTTCAATATGTCTCATTATGTTTAGTAGTTTTTGTCTTTTGTACGTTAACATATAAAATTGTAAGCATTTGTATATCTTACTTTATGAACAGCCGACAACTCATACTAGTACGAGCCGGCGTTCAAATGAATTGTTATTTTCATTCAAATAACATACAAGTATATGGTGGCGGATACTTTGCAAAGTACTATCACTTAATTTTTTGCCAATCAGTTGTACTTTGTGTCATTTTTTGACATATCTAAATTTTTTCCTTTTTTTTTCTTAATCTGACATAGTTGTCTCTTATATTATATTTTTGGCTCTTAAGTTTACCACCATAACTTAAGTTTTTTCAATATGTGCCATTATGTTTAGTAGTTTTTGTCTTTTGTACGTTAACATATAAAATTGTAAGCATTTGTATGCGTACTTTATGAACAGCCGACAACTCATACTAGTACGAGCCGGCGTTAAAATGAATTGTTATTTTCATTCAAATAACATACAAGTATATGGCGGTGGATAGTTTGCAAAGTACTATCACTTAATTTTCTGCTAATCAGTTGTACTTTGTGTCATTTTTTGACATATCTAAATTTTTTCCTTTTTATTTCTTAATCTGACATAGTTGTCTTTTATATTATATTTTTGGCTCTTAAGTTTACCACCATAACTTAAGTTTTTTCAATATGTGCCATTATGTTTAGTAGTTTTTGTCTTTTGTACGTTAACATATAAAATTGTAAGCATTTGTATGCTTACTTTATGAACAGCCGACAACTCATACTAGTACGAGCCGGCGTTCAAATGAATTGTTATTTTCATTCAAATAACATACAAGTATATGGTGGCGGATACTTTGCAAAGTACTATCACTTAATTTTTTGCCAATCAGTTGTACTTTGTGTCATTTTTTGACATATATAAATTTTTTTCTTTTTTTTTCTTAATCTGACATAGTTGTCTTTCATATTATATTTTTAGCTCTTAAGTTTACCACCATAACTTAAGTTTTTTCAATATGTGCCATTATGTTTAGTAGTTTTTGTCTTTTGTACGTTATCATATAAAATTGTAAGCATTTGTATGCGTACTTTATGAACAGCCGAACACTCATACTAGTACGAGCCGGCGTTAAAATGAATTGTTATTTTCATTCAAATAACATACAAGTATATGGCGGCGGATAGTTTGCAACGTACTATCACTTAATTTTTTGCCAATCACTTGTACTTTGTGTCATTTTTTGACATCTATGAATTTTTTCTTTTTTTTTTCTTAATCTGACATAGTTGTCTTTTATATTATATTTTTGGCTCTTAAGTTTACCACCATAACTTAAGTTTATTCAATATGTGCCATTATGTTTAGTAGTTTTTGTCTTTTGTACGTTAACATATAAAATTGTAAGCATTTGTATGCTTACTTTATGAACAGCCGACAACTCATACTAGTACGAGCCGGCGTTCAAATGAATTGTTATTTTCATTCAAATAACATACAAGTATATGGTGGCGGATACTTTGCAAAGTACTATCACTTAATTTTTTGCCAATCAGTTGTACTTTGTGTCATTTTTTGACATATCTAAATTTTTTCCTTTTTTTTTCTTAATCTGACATAGTTGTCTCTTATATTATATTTTTGGCTCTTAAGTTTACCACCATAACTTAAGTTTTTTCAATATGTGCCATTATGTTTAGTAGTTTTTGTCTTTTGTACGTTAACATATAAAATTGTAAGCATTTGTATGCGTACTTTATGAACAGCCGACAACTCATACTAGTACGAGCCGGCGTTAAAATGAATTGTTATTTTCATTCAAATAACACGCAAGTATATGGCGGCGGATAGTTTGCAACGTACTATCACTTAATTTTTTGCCAATCACTTGTACTTTGTGTCATTTTTTGACATCTATAAATTTTTTCTTTTTTTTTTCTTAATCTGACATAGTTGTCTTTTATATTATATTTTTGGCTCTTAAGTTTACCACCATAACTTAAGTTTTTTCAATATGTCTCATTATGTTTAGTAGTTTTTGTCTTTTGTACGTTAACATATAAAATTGTAAGCATTTGTATATCTTACTTTATGAACAGCCGACAACTCATACTAGTACGAGCCGGCGTTCAAATGAATTGTTATTTTCATTCAAATAACATACAAGTATATGGTGGCGGATACTTTGCAAAGTACTATCACTTAATTTTTTGCCAATCAGTTGTACTTTGTGTCATTTTTTGACATATCTAAATTTTTTCCTTTTTTTTTCTTAATCTGACATAGTTGTCTCTTATATTATATTTTTGGCTCTTAAGTTTACCACCATAACTTAAGTTTTTTCAATATGTGCCATTATGTTTAGTAGTTTTTGTCTTTTGTACGTTAACATATAAAATTGTAAGCATTTGTATGCGTACTTTATGAACAGCCGACAACTCATACTAGTACGAGCCGGCGTTAAAATGAATTGTTATTTTCATTCAAATAACATACAAGTATATGGCGGTGGATAGTTTGCAAAGTACTATCACTTAATTTTCTGCTAATCAGTTGTACTTTGTGTCATTTTTTGACATATCTAAATTTTTTCCTTTTTATTTCTTAATCTGACATAGTTGTCTTTTATATTATATTTTTGGCTCTTAAGTTTACCACCATAACTTAAGTTTTTTCAATATGTGCCATTATGTTTAGTAGTTTTTGTCTTTTGTACGTTAACATATAAAATTGTAAGCATTTGTATGCTTACTTTATGAACAGCCGACAACTCATACTAGTACGAGCCGGCGTTCAAATGAATTGTTATTTTCATTCAAATAACATACAAGTATATGGTGGCGGATACTTTGCAAAGTACTATCACTTAATTTTTTGCCAATCAGTTGTACTTTGTGTCATTTTTTGACATATATAAATTTTTTTCTTTTTTTTTCTTAATCTGACATAGTTGTCTTTCATATTATATTTTTAGCTCTTAAGTTTACCACCATAACTTAAGTTTTTTCAATATGTGCCATTATGTTTAGTAGTTTTTGTCTTTTGTACGTTATCATATAAAATTGTAAGCATTTGTATGCGTACTTTATGAACAGCCGAACACTCATACTAGTACGAGCCGGCGTTAAAATGAATTGTTATTTTCATTCAAATAACATACAAGTATATGGCGGCGGATAGTTTGCAACGTACTATCACTTAATTTTTTGCCAATCACTTGTACTTTGTGTCATTTTTTGACATCTATGAATTTTTTCTTTTTTTTTTCTTAATCTGACATAGTTGTCTTTTATATTATATTTTTGGCTCTTAAGTTTACCACCATAACTTAAGTTTATTCAATATGTGCCATTATGTTTAGTAGTTTTTGTCTTTTGTACGTTAACATATAAAATTGTAAGCATTTGTATGCTTACTTTATGAACAGCCGACAACTCATACTAGTACGAGCCGGCGTTCAAATGAATTGTTATTTTCATTCAAATAACATACAAGTATATGGTGGCGGATACTTTGCAAAGTACTATCACTTAATTTTTTGCCAATCAGTTGTACTTTGTGTCATTTTTTGACATATCTAAATTTTTTCCTTTTTTTTTCTTAATCTGACATAGTTGTCTCTTATATTATATTTTTGGCTCTTAAGTTTACCACCATAACTTAAGTTTTTTCAATATGTGCCATTATGTTTAGTAGTTTTTGTCTTTTGTACGTTAACATATAAAATTGTAAGCATTTGTATGCGTACTTTATGAACAGCCGACAACTCATACTAGTACGAGCCGGCGTTAAAATGAATTGTTATTTTCATTCAAATAACATACAAGTATATGGCGGCGGATAGTTTGCAAAGTACTATCACTTAATTTTTTACCAATCAGTTGTACTTTGTGTCATTTTTTGACATCTATAAATTTTTTCCTTTTTTTTTCTTAATCTGACATAGTTGTCTTCTATATTATATTTTTGGCTCTTAAGTTTACCACCATAACTTAAGTTTTTTCAATATGTGCCATTATGTTTAGTAGTTTTTGTCTTTTGTACGTTAACATATAAAATTGTAAGCATTTGTATGCGTACTTTATGAACAGCCGACAACTCATACTAGTACGAGCCGGCGTTAAAATGAATTGTTATTTTCATTCAAATAACATACAAGTATATGGCGGTGGATAGTTTGCAAAGTACTATCACTTAATTTTCTGCTAATCAGTTGTACTTTGTGTCATTTTTTGACATATCTAAATTTTTTCCTTTTTTTTTCTCAATCTGACATAGTTGTCTTTTATATTATATTTTTGGCTCTTAAGTTTACCACCATAACTTAAGTTTTTTCAATATGTGCCATTATGTTTAGTAGTTTTTGTCTTTTGTACGTTAACATATAAAATTGTATGCATTTGTATGCTTACTTTATGAACAGCCGACAACTCATACTAGTACGAGCCGGCGTTCAAATGAATTGTTATTTTCATTCAAATAACATACAAGTATATGGTGGCGGATACTTTGCAAAGTACTATCACTTAATTTTTTGCCAATCAGTTGTACTTTGTGTCATTTTTTGACATATATAAATTTTTTTCTGTTTTTTTCTTAATCTGACATAGTTGTCTTTTATATTATATTTTTAGCTCTTAAGTTTACCACCATAACTTAAGTTTTTTCAATATGTGCCATTATGTTTAGTAGTTTTTGTCTTTTGTACGTTAACATATAAAATTGTAAGCATTTGTATGCGTACTTTATGAACAGCCGACAACTCATACTAGTACGAGCCGGCGTTAAAATGAATTGTTATTTTCATTCAAATAACATACAAGTATATGGCGGCGGATAGTTTGCAAAGTACTATCACTTAATTTTTTGCCAATCAGTTGTACTTTGTGTCATTTTTTGACATCTATAAATTTTTTCCTTTTTTTTTCTTAATCTGACATAGTTGTCTTTTATATTATATTTTTGGCTCTTAAGTTTACCACCATAACTTAAGTTTTTTCAATATGTGCCATTATGTTTAGTCGTTTTTGTCTTTTGTACGTTAACATATAAAATTGTAAGCATTTGTATGCGTACTTTATGAACAGCCGACAACTCATACTAGTACGAGCCGGCGTTAAAATGAATTGTTATTTTCATTCAAATAACATACAAGTATATGGCGGTGGATAGTTTGCAAAGTACTATCACTTAATTTTCTGCCAATCAGTTGTACTTTGTGTCATTTTTTGTCATATCTAAATTTTTTCCTTTTTTTTTCTTAATCTGACATAGTTGTCTTTTATATTATATTTTTGGCTCTTAAGTTTACCACCATAACTTAAGTTTTTTCAATATGTGCCATTATGTTTAGTAGTTTTTGTCTTTTGTACGTTAACATATAAAATTGTAAGCATTTGTATGCGTACTTTATGAACAGCCGACAACTCATACTAGTACGAGCCGGCGTTAAAATGAATTGTTATTTTCATTCAAATAACACGCAAGTATATGGCGGCGGATAGTTTGCAACGTACTATCACTTAATTTTTTGCCAATCACTTGTACTTTGTGTCATTTTTTGACATCTATAAATTTTTTCTTTTTTTTTTCTTAATCTGACATAGTTGTCTTTTATATTATATTTTTGGCTCTTAAGTTTACCACCATAACTTAAGTTTTTTCAATATGTGCCATTATGTTTAGTAGTTTTTGTCTTTTGTACGTTAACATATAAAATTGTAAGCATTTGTATATCTTACTTTATGAACAGCCAAAAACTCATACTAGTACGAGCCGGCGTTCAAATGAATTGTTATTTTCATTCAAATAACATACAAGTATATGGTGGCGGATACTTTGCAAAGTACTATCACTTAATTTTTTGCCAATCAGTTGTACTTTGTGTCATTTTTTGACATATCTAAATTTTTTCCTTTTTTTTTCTTAATCTGACATAGTTGTCTCTTATATTATATTTTTGGCTCTTAAGTTTACCACCATAACTTAAGTTTTTTCAATATGTGCCATTATGTTTAGTAGTTTTTGTCTTTTGTACGTTAACATATAAAATTGTAAGCATTTGTATGCGTACTTTATGAACAGCCGACAACTCATACTAGTACGAGCCGGCGTTAAAATTAATTGTTATTTTCATTCAAATAACATACAAGTATATGGCGGTGGATAGTTTGCAAAGTACTATCACTTAATTTTCTGCTAATCAGTTGTACTTTGTGTCATTTTTTGACATATCTAAATTTTTTCCTTTTTTTTTCTTAATCTGACATAGTTGTCTTTTATATTATATTTTTGGCTCTTAAGTTTACCACCATAACTTAAGTTTTTTCAATATGTGCCATTATGTTTAGTAGTTTTTGTCTTTTGTACGTTAACATATAAAATTGTAAGCATTTGTATGCTTACTTTATGAACAGCCGACAACTCATACTAGTACGAGCCGGCGTTCAAATGAATTGTTATTTTCATTCAAATAACATACAAGTATATGGTGGCGGATACTTTGCAAAGTACTATCACTTAATTTTTTGCCAATCAGTTGTACTTTGTGTCATTTTTTGATATATCTAAATTTTTTCCTTTTTTTTTCTTAATCTGACATAGTTGTCTCTTATATTATATTTTTGGCTCTTAAGTTTACCACCATAACTTAAGTTTTTTCAATATGTGCCATTATGTTTAGTAGTTTTTGTCTTTTGTACGTTAACATATAAAATTGTAAGCATTTGTATGCGTACTTTATGAACAGCCGACAACTCATACTAGTACGAGCCGGCGTTAAAATGAATTGTTATTTTCATTCAAATAACATACAAGTATATGGCGGCGGATAGTTTGCAAAGTACTATCACTTAATTTTTTGCCAATCAGTTGTACTTTGTGTCATTTTTTGACATCTATAAATTTTTTCCTTTTTTTTTCTTAATCTGACATAGTTGTCTTTTATATTATATTTTTGGCTCTTAAGTTTACCACCATAACTTAAGTTTTTTCAATATGTGCCATTATGTTTAGTAGTTTTTGTCTTTTGTACGTTAACATATAAAATTGTAAGCATTTGTATGCGTACTTTATGAACAGCCGACAACTCATACTAGTACGAGCCGGCGTTAAAATGAATTGTTATTTTCATTCAAATAACACGCAAGTATATGGCGGCGGATAGTTTGCAACGTACTATCACTTAATTTTTTGCCAATCACTTGTACTTTGTGTCATTTTTTGACATCTATAAATTTTTTCTTTTTTTTTTCTTAATCTGACATAGTTGTCTTTTATATTATATTTTTGGCTCTTAAGTTTACCACCATAACTTAAGTTTTTTCAATATGTGCCATTATGTTTAGTAGTTTTTGTCTTTTGTACGTTAACATATAAAATTGTAAGCATTTGTATATCTTACTTTATGAACAGCCGACAACTCATACTAGTACGAGCCGGCGTTCAAATGAATTGTTATTTTCATTCAAATAACATACAAGTATATGGTGGCGGATACTTTGCAAAGTACTATCACTTAATTTTTTGCCAATCAGTTGTACTTTGTGTCATTTTTTGACATATCTAAATTTTTTCCTTTTTTTTTCTTAATCTGACATAGTTGTCTCTTATATTATATTTTTGGCTCTTAAGTTCACCACCATAACTTAAGTTTTTTCAATATGTGCCATTATGTTTAGTAGTTTTTGTCTTTTGTACGTTAACATATAAAATTGTAAGCATTTGTATGCGTACTTTATGAACAGCCGACAACTCATACTAGTACGAGCCGGCGTTAAAATGAATTGTTATTTTCATTCAAATAACATACAAGTATATGGCGGTGGATAGTTTGCAAAGTACTATCACTTAATTTTCTGCTAATCAGTTGTACTTTGTGTCATTTTTTGACATATCTAAATTTTTTCCTTTTTTTTTCTTAATCTGACATAGTTGTCTTTTATATTATATTTTTGGCTCTTAAGTTTACCACCATAACTTAAGTTTTTTCAATATGTGCCATTATGTTTAGTAGTTTTTGTCTTTTGTACGTTAACATATAAAATTGTAAGCATTTGTATGCTTACTTTATGAACAGCCGACAACTCATACTAGTACGAGCCGGCGTTCAAATGAATTGTTATTTTCATTCAAATAACATACAAGTATATGGTGGCGGATACTTTGCAAAGTACTATCACTTAATTTTTTGCCAATCAGTTGTACTTTGTGTCATTTTTTGACATATCTAAATTTTTTCCTTTTTTTTTCTTAATCTGACATAGTTGTCTCTTATATTATATTTTTGGCTCTTAAGTTTACCACCATAACTTAAGTTTTTTCAATATGTGCCATTATGTTTAGTAGTTTTTGTCTTTTGTACGTTAACATATAAAATTGTAAGCATTTGTATGCGTACTTTATGAACAGCCGACAACTCATACTAGTACGAGCCGGCGTTAAAATGAATTGTTATTTTCATTCAAATAACATACAAGTATATGGCGGCGGATAGTTTGCAAAGTACTATCACTTAATTTTTTGCCAATCAGTTGTACTTTGTGTCATTTTTTGACATCTATAAATTTTTTCCTTTTTTTTTCTTAATCTGACATAGTTGTCTTTTATATTATATTTTTGGCTCTTAAGTTTACCACCATAACTTAAGTTTTTTCAATATGTGCCATTATGTTTAGTAGTTTTTGTCTTTTGTACGTTAACATATAAAATTGTAAGCATTTGTATGCGTACTTTATGAACAGCCGACAACTCATACTAGTACGAGCTGGCGTTAAAATGAATTGTTATTTTCATTCAAATAACATACAAGTATATGGCGGTGGATAGTTTGCAAAGTACTATCACTTAATTTTCTGCTAATCAGTCGTACTTTGTGTCATTTTTTGACATATCTAAATTTTTTCCTTTTTTTTTCTTAATCTGACATAGTTGTCTTTTATATTATATTTTTGGCTCTTAAGTTTACCACCATAACTTAAGTTTTTTCAATATGTGCCATTATGTTTAGTAGTTTTTGTCTTTTGTACTCTAACATATAAAATTGTAAGCATTTGTATGCGTACTTTATGAACAGCCGACAACTCATACTAGTACGAGCCGGCGTTAAAATGAATTGTTATTTTCATTCAAATAACATACAAGTATATGGCGGTGGATAGTTTGCAAAGTACTATCACTTAATTTTCTGCCAATCAGTTGTACTTTGTGTCATTTTTTGTCATATCTAAATTTTTTCCTTTTTTTTTCTTAATCTGACATAGTTGTCTTTTATATTATATTTTTGGCTCTTAAGTTTACCACCATAACTTAAGTTTTTTCAATATGTGCCATTATGTTTAGTAGTTTTTGTCTTTTGTACGTTAACATATAAAATTGTAAGCATTCGTATGCGTACTTTATGAACAGCCGACAACTCATACTAGTACGAGCCGGCGTTAAAATGAATTGTTATTTTCATTCAAATAACATGCAAGTATATGGCGGCGGATAGTTTGCAAAGTACTATCACTTAATTTTTTGCCAATCACTTGTACTTTGTGTCATTTTTTGACATATATAAATTTTTTCCTCTATTTTTCTTAATCTGACATAGTTGTCTTTTATATTATATTTTTGGCTCTTAAGTTTACCACCATAACTTAAGTTCTTTCAATATGTGCCATTATGTTTAGTAGTTTTTGTCTTTTGTACGTTAACATATAAAATTGTAAGCATTTGTATGCGTACTTTATGAACAGCCGACAACTCATACTAGTACGAGCCGGCGTTCAAATGAATTGTTATTTTCATTCAAATAACATACAAGTATATGGCGGCGGATAGTTTGCAAAGTACTATCACTTAATTTTCTGCCAATCAGTTGTACTTTGTGTCATTTTTTGACATATCTAAATTTTTTCCTTTTTTTTTCTTAATCTGACATAGTTGTCTTTTATATTATATTTTTGGCTCTTAAGTTTACCACCATAACTTAAGTTTTTTCAATATGTGCCATTATGTTTAGTAGTTTTTGTCTTTTGTACGTTAACATATAAAATTGTAAGCATTTGTATGCGTACTTTATGAACAGCCGACAACTCATACTAGTACGAGCCGGCGTTAAAATGAATTGTTATTTTCATTCAAATAACATGCAAGTATATGGCGGCGGATAGTTTGCAAAGTACTATCACTTAATTTTGTGCCAATCACTTGTACTTTGTGTCATTTTTTGACATATATAAATTTTTTTCTTTATTTTTCTTAATCTGACATAGTTGTCGTTCATATTATATTTTTGGCTCTTAAGTTTACCACCATAACTTAAGTTTTTTCAATATGTGCCATTATGTTTAGTAGTTTTTGTCTTTTGTACGTTAACATATAAAATTGTAAGCATTTGTATGCGTACTTTATGAACAGCCGACAACTCATACTAGTACGAGCCGGCGTTAAAATGAATTGTTATTTTCATTCAAATAACATACAAGTATATGGCGGTGGATAGTTTGCAAAGTACTATCACTTAATTTTCTGCCAGTCAGTTGTACTTTGTGTCATTTTTTGTCATATCTAAATTTTTTCCTTTTTTTTTCTTAATCTGACATAGTTGTCTTTTATATTATATTTTTGGCTCTTAAGTTTACCACCATAACTTAAGTTTTTTCAATATGTGCCATTATGTTTAGTAGTTTTTGTCTTTTGTACGTTATCATATAAAATTGTAAGCATTTGTATGCGTACTTTATGAACAGCCGACAACTCATACTAGTACGAGCCGGCGTTAAAATGAATTGTTATTTTCATTCAAATAACATACAAGTATATGGCGGCGGATAGTTTGCAAAGTACTATCACTTAATTTTTCGCCAATCACTTGTACTTTGTGTCATTTTTTGACATCTATAAATTTTTCCTTTTTTTTTTCTTAATCTGACATAGTTGTCTCTTATATTATATTTTTGGCTCTTAAGTTTACCACTATAACTTAAGTTCTTTCAATATGTGCCATTATGTTTAGTAGTTTTTGTCTTTTGTACGTTAACATATAAAATTGTAAGCATTTGTATGCGTACTTTATGAACAGCCGACAACTCATACTAGTACGAGCCGGCGTTAAAATGAATTGTTATTTTCATTAAAATAACATGCAAGTATATGGCGGCGGATAGTTTGCAAAGTACTATCACTTAATTTTTTGCCAATCACTTGTACTTTGTGTCATTTTTTGACATATATAAATTTTTTCCTTTATTTTTCTTAATCTGACATAGTTGTCTTTCATATTATATTTTTGGCTCTTAAGTTTACCACCATAACTTAAGTTTTTTCAATATGTGCCATTATGTTTAGTAGTTTTTGTCTTTTGTACGTTAACATATAAAATTGTAAGCATTTGTATGCTTACTTTATGAACAGCCGACAACTCATACTAGTACGAGCCGGCGTTCAAATGAATTGTTATTTTCATTCAAATAACATACAAGTATATGGTGGCGGATACTTTGCAAAGTACTATCACTTAATTTTTTGCTAATCAGTTGTACTTTGTGTCATTTTTTGACATATATAAATTTTTTTCTTTTTTTTTCTTAATCTGACATAGTTGTCTTTTATATTATGTTTTGGCTCTTAAGTTTACCACCATAACTTAAGTTTTTTCAATATGTGCCATTATGTTTAGTAGTTTTTGTCTTTTGTACGTTATCATATAAAATTGTAAGCATTTGAATGCGTACTTTATGAACAGCCGACAACTCATACTAGTACGAGCCGGCGTTAAAATGAATTGTTATTTTCATTCAAATAACATACAAGTATATGGCGGCGGATAGTTTGCAAAGTCTTATCACTTAATTTTTTGCCAATCACTTGTACTTTGTGTCATTTTTTGACATATATAAATTTTTTCCTCTATTTTTTTTAATCTGACATAGTTGTCTTTTATATTATATTTTTGGCTCTTAAGTTTACCACCATAACTTAAGTTTTTTCAATATGTGCCATTATGTTTAGTAGTTTTTCTCTTTCGTACGTTAACATATAAAATTGTAAGCATTTGTATGCGTACTTTATGAACAGCCGAAAACTCATACTAGTACGAGCCGGCGTTAAAATGAATTGTTATTTTCATTCAAATAACATACAAGTATATGACGGCGGATAGTTTGCAAACTACTATCACTTAATTTTCTGCCAATCAGTTGTACTTTGTGTCATTTTTTGACATATCTAAATTTTTTCCTTTTTTTTTCTTAATCTGACATAGTTGTCTTTTATATTATATTTTTGGCTCTTAAGTTTACCACCATAACTTAAGTTTTTTCAATATGTGCCATTATGTTTAGTAGTTTTTGTCTTTTGTACGTTAACATATAAAATTGTAAGCATTTGTATGCGTACTTTATGAACAGCCGACAACTCATACTAGTACGAGCCGGCGTTAAAATGAATTGTTATTTTCATTCAAATAACATGCAAGTATATGGCGGCGGATAGTTTGCAAAGTACTATCACTTAATTTTTTGCCAATCACTTGTACTTTGTGTCATTTTTTGACATATATAAATTTTTTTCTTTATTTTTCTTAATCTGACATAGTTTTCGTTCATATTATATTTTTGGCTCTTAAGTTTACCACCATAACTTAAGTTTTTTCAATATGTGCCATTATGTTTAGTAGTTTTTGTCTTTTGTACGTTAACATATAAAATTGTAAGCATTTGTATGCGTACTTTATGAACAGCCGACAACTCATACTAGTACGAGCCGGCGTTAAAATGAATTGTTATTTTCATTCAAATAACATACAAGTATATGGTGGCGGATAGTTTGCAAAGTACTATCACTTAATTTTTTACCAATCAGTTGTACTTTGTGTCATTTTTTGACATCTATAAATTTTTTCCTTTTTTTTCTTTATCTGACATAGTTGTCTTTTATATTATATTTTTGGCTCTTAACTTTATCACCATAACTTAAGTTTTTTCAATATGTGCCATTATGTTTAGTAGTTTTTGTCTTTTGTACGTTAACATATAAAATTGTAAGCATTTGTATGCGTACTTTATGAACAGCCGACAACTCATACTAGTACGAGCCGGCGTTAAAATGAATTGTTATTTTCATTCAAATAACATACAAGTATATGGCGGCGGATAGTTTGCAAAGTACTATCACTTAATTTTTTGCCAATCACTTGTACTTTGTGTCATTTTTTGACATCTATAAATTTTTTCTTTTTTTTTTCTTAATCTGACATAGTTGTCTTTTATATTATATTTTTGGCTCTCAAGTTTACCACCATAACTTAAATTCTTTCAATATGTGCCATTATGTTTAGTAGTTTTTGTCTTTTGTACGTTAACATATAAAATTGTAAGCATTTGTATGCGTACTTTATGAACAGCCGACAACTCATACTAGTACGAGCCGGCGTTAAAATGAATTGTTATTTTCATTCAAATAACATACAAGTATATGGCGGCGGATAGTTTGCAAAGTACTATCACTTAATTTTTTGCCAATCACTTGTACTTTGTGTCATTTTTTGACATCTATAAATTTTTTCTTTTTTTTTTCTTAATCTGACATAGTTGTCTTTTATATTATATTTTTGGCTCTCAAGTTTACCACCATAACTTAAATTCTTTCAATATGTGCCATTATGTTTAGTAGCTTTTGTCTTTTGTACGTTAACATATAAAATTGTAAGCATTTGTATGCGTACTTTATGAACAGCCGACAACTCATACTAGTACGAGCCGGCGTTAAAATGAATTGTTATTTTCATTCAAATAACATGCAAGTATATGGCGGCGGATAGTTTGCAAAGTACTATCACTTAATTTTTTGCCAATCAGTTGTTCTTTGTGTCATTTTTTGACATCTATAAATTTTTTCCTTTTTTTTTCTTAATCTGACATAGTTGTCTTTTATATTATATTTTTGGCTCTTAAGTTTACCACCATAACTTAAGTTTTTTCAATATGTGCCATTATGTTTAGTAGTTTTTGTCTTTTGTACGTTAACATATAAAATTGTAAGCATTTGTATGCGTACTTTATGAACAGCCGACAACTCATACTAGTACGAGCCGGCGTTAAAATGAATTGTTATTTTCATTCAAATAACATACAAGTATATGGCGGTGGATAGTTTGCAAAGTACTATCACTTAATTTTCTGCTAATCAGTTGTACTTTGTGTCATTTTTTGACATATCTAAATTTTTTCCTTTTTTTTTCTTAATCTGACATAGTTGTCTTTTATATTATATTTTTGGCTCTTAAGTTTACCACCATAACTTAAGTTTTTTCAATATGTGCCATTATGTTTAGTAGTTTTTGTCTTTTGTACGTTAACATATAAAATTGTAAGCATTTGTATGCTTACTTTATGAACAGCCGACAACTCATACTAGTACGAGCCGGCGTTCAAATGAATTGTTATTTTCATTCAAATAACATACAAGTATATGGTGGCGGATACTTTGCAAAGTACTATCACTTAATTTTTTGCCAATCAGTTGTACTTTGTGTCATTTTTTGACATATATAAATTTTTTTCTTTTTTTTTCTTAATCTGACATAGTTGTCTTTTATATTATATTTTTAGCTCTTAAGTTTACCACCATAACTTAAGTTTTTTCAATAAGTGCCATTATGTTTAGTAGTTTTTGTCTTTTGTACGTTATCATATAAAATTGTAAGCATTTGTATGCGTACTTTATGAACAGCCGAACACTCATACTAGTACGAGCCGGCGTTAAAATGAATTGTTATTTTCATTCAAATAACATACAAGTATATGGCGGCGGATAGTTTGCAACGTACTATCACTTAATTTTTTGCCAATCACTTGTACTTTGTGTCATTTTTTGACATCTATAAATTTTTTCTTTTTTTTCTCTTAATCTGACATAGTTGTCTTTTATATTATATTTTTGGCTCTTAAGTTTACCACCATAACTTAAGTTTATTCAATATGTGCCATTATGTTTAGTAGTTTTTGTCTTTTGTACGTTAACATATAAAATTGTAAGCATTTGTATGCTTACTTTATGAACAGCCGACAACTCATACTAGTACGAGCCGGCGTTCAAATGAATTGTTATTTTCATTCAAATAACATACAAGTATATGGTGGCGGATACTTTGCAAAGTACTATCACTTAATTTTTTGCCAATCAGTTGTACTTTGTGTCATTTTTTGACATATCTAAATTTTTTCCTTTTTTTTTCTTAATCTGACATAGTTGTCTCTTATATTATATTTTTGGCTCTTAAGTTTACCACCATAACTTAAGTTTTTTCAATATGTGCCATTATGTTTAGTAGTTTTTGTCTTTTGTACGTTAACATATAAAATTGTAAGCATTTGTATGCGTACTTTATGAACAGCCGACAACTCATACTAGTACGAGCCGGCGTTAAAATGAATTGTTATTTTCATTCAAATAACATACAAGTATATGGCGGCGGATAGTTTGCAAAGTACTATCACTTAATTTTTTGCCAATCAGTTGTACTTTGTGTCATTTTTTGACATCTATAAATTTTTTCCTTTTTTTTTCTTAATCTGACATAGTTGTCTTTTATATTATATTTTTGGCTCTTAAGTTTACCACCATAACTTAAGTTTTTTCAATATGTGCCATTATGTTTAGTAGTTTTTGTCTTTTGTACGTTAACATATAAAATTGTAAGCATTTGTATGCGTACTTTATGAACAGCCGACAACTCATACTAGTACGAGCCGGCGTTAAAATGAATTGTTATTTTCATTCAAATAACATACAAGTATATGGCGGTGGATAGTTTGCAAAGTACTATCACTTAATTTTCTGCTAATCAGTTGTACTTTGTGTCATTTTTTGACATATCTAAATTTTTTCCTTTTTTTTTCTTAATCTGACATAGTTGTCTTTTATATTATATTTTTGGCTCTTAAGTTTACCACCATAACTTAAGTTTTTCCAATATGTGCCATTATGTTTAGTAGTTTTTGTCTTTTGTACGTTAACATATAAAATTGTAAGCATTTGTATGCTTACTTTATGAACAGCCGACAACTCATACTAGTACGAGCCGGCGTTCAAATGAATTGTTATTTTCATTCAAATAACATACAAGTATATGGTGGCGGATACTTTGCAAAGTACTATCACTTAATTTTTTGCCAATCAGTTGTACTTTGTGTCATTTTTTGACATATCTAAATTTTTTCCTTTTTTTTTCTTAATCTGACATAGTTGTCTCTTATATTATATTTTTGGCTCTTAAGTTTACCACCATAACTTAAGTTTTTTCAATATGTGCCATTATGTTTAGTAGTTTTTGTCTTTTGTACGTTAACATATAAAATTGTAAGCATTTGTATGCGTACTTTATGAACAGCCGACAACTCATACTAGTACGAGCCGGCGTTAAAATGAATTGTTATTTCCATTCAAATAACATGCAAGTATATGGCGGCGGATAGTTTGCAAAGTACTATCACTTAATTTTTTGCCAATCACTTGTACTTTGTGTCATTTTTTGACATATATAAATTTTTTTCTTTATTTTTCTTAATCTGACATAGTTGTCGTTCATATTATATTTTTGGCTCTTAAGTTTACCACCATAACTTAAGTTTTTTCAATATGTGCCATTATGTTTAGTAGTTTTTGTCTTTTGTACGTTAACATATAAAATTGTAAGCATTTGTATGCGTACTTTATGAACAGCCGACAACTCATACTAGTACGAGCCGGCGTTAAAATGAATTGTTATTTTCATTCAAATAACATACAAGTATATGACGGCGGATAGTTTGCAAAGTACTATCACTTAATTTTCTGCCAATCAGTTGTACTTTGTGTCATTTTTTGACATATCTAAATTTTTTCCTTTTTTTTTCTTAATCTGACATAGTTGTCTTTTATATTATATTTTTGGCTCTTAAGTTTACCACCATAACTTAAGTTTTTTCAATATGTGCCATTATGTTTAGTAGTTTTTGTCTTTTGTACGTTAACATATAAAATTGTAAGCATTTGTATGCGTACTTTATGAACAGCCGACAACTCATACTAGTACGAGCCGGCGTTAAAATGAATTGTTATTTTCATTCAAATAACATACAAGTATATGGCGGCGGATAGTTTGCAAAGTACTATCACTTAATTTTTTGCCAATCAGTTGTACTTTGTGTCATTTTTTGACATCTATAAATTTTTTCCTTTTTTTTTCTTAATCTGACATAGTTGTCTTTTATATTATATTTTTGGCTCTTAAGTTTACCACCATAACTTAAGTTTTTTCAATATGTGCCATTATGTTTAGTAGTTTTTGTCTTTTGTACGTTAACATATAAAATTGTAAGCATTTGTATGCGTACTTTATGAACAGCCGACAACTCATACTAGTACGAGCCGGCGTTAAAATGAATTGTTATTTTCATTCAAATAACATACAAGTATATGGCGGTGGATAGTTTGCAAAGTACTATCACTTAATTTTCTGCTAATCAGTTGTACTTTGTGTCATTTTTTGACATATCTAAATTTTTTCCTTTTTTTTTCTTAATCTGACATAGTTGTCTTTTATATTATATTTTTGGCTCTTAAGTTTACCACCATAACTTAAGTTTTTCCAATATGTGCCATTATGTTTAGTAGTTTTTGTCTTTTGTACGTTAACATATAAAATTGTAAGCATTTGTATGCTTACTTAATGAACAGCCGACAACTCATACTAGTACGAGCCGGCGTTCAAATGAATTGTTATTTTCATTCAAATAACATACAAGTATATGGTGGCGGATACTTTGCAAAGTACTATCACTTAATTTTTTGCCAATCAGTTGTACTTTGTGTCATTTTTTGACATATCTAAATTTTTTCCTTTTTTTTTCTTAATCTGACATAGTTGTCTCTTATATTATATTTTTGGCTCTTAAGTTTACCACCATAACTTAAGTTTTTTCAATATGTGCCATTATGTTTAGTAGTTTTTGTCTTTTGTACGTTAACATATAAAATTGTAAGCATTTGTATGCGTACTTTATGAACAGCCGACAACTCATACTAGTACGAGCCGGCGTTAAAATGAATTGTTATTTCCATTCAAATAACATGCAAGTATATGGCGGCGGATAGTTTGCAAAGTACTATCACTTAATTTTTTGCCAATCACTTGTACTTTGTGTCATTTTTTGACATATATAAATTTTTTTCTTTATTTTTCTTAATCTGACATAGTTGTCGTTCATATTATATTTTTGGCTCTTAAGTTTACCACCATAACTTAAGTTTTTTCAATATGTGCCATTATGTTTAGTAGTTTTTGTCTTTTGTACGTTAACATATAAAATTGTAAGCATTTGTATGCGTACTTTATGAACAGCCGACAACTCATACTAGTACGAGCCGGCGTTAAAATGAATTGTTATTTTCATTCAAATAACATACAAGTATATGACGGCGGATAGTTTGCAAAGTACTATCACTTAATTTTCTGCCAATCAGTTGTACTTTGTGTCATTTTTTGACATATCTAAATTTTTTCCTTTTTTTTTCTTAATCTGACATAGTTGTCTTTTATATTATATTTTTGGCTCTTAAGTTTACCACCATAACTTAAGTTTTTTCAATATGTGCCATTATGTTTAGTAGTTTTTGTCTTTTGTACATTAACATATAAAATTGTAAGCATTTGTATGCGTACTTTATGAACAGCCGACAACTCATACTAGTACGAGCCGGCGTTAAAATGAATTGTTATTTTTATTCAAATAACATACGAGTATATGGCGGCGGATAGTTTGCAAAGTACTATCACTTAATTTTTTGCCAATCAGTTGTACTTTGTGTCATTTTTTGACATCTATAAATTTTTTCCTTTTTTTTTCTTAATCTGACATAGTTGTCTTTTATATTATATTTTTGGCTCTTAAGTTTACCACCATAACTTAAGTTTTTTCAATATGTGCCATTATGTTTAGTAGTTTTTGTCTTTTGTACGTTAACATATAAAATTGTAAGCATTTGTATGCGTACTCTATGAACAGCCGACAACTCATACTAGTACGAGCCGGCGTTAAAATGAATTGTTATTTTCATTCAAATAACATACAAGTATATGGCGGTGGATAGTTTGCAAAGTACTATCACTTAATTTTCTGCCAATCAGTTGTACTTTGTGTCATTTTTTGTCATATCTAAATTTTTTCCTTTTTTTTCTTAATCTGACATAGTTGTCTTTTATATTATATTTTTGGCTCTTAAGTTTACCACCATAACTTAAGTTTTTTCAATATGTGCCATTATGTTTAGTAGTTTTTGTCTTTTGTACGTTAACATATAAAATTGTAAGCATTTGTATGCTTACTTTATGAACAGCCGACAACTCATACTAGTACGAGCCGGCGTTCAAATGAATTATTATTTTCATTCAAATAACATACAAGTATATGGTGGCGGATACTTTGCAAAGTACTATCACTTAATTTTTTGCCAATCAGTTGTACTTTGTGTCATTTTTTGACATATATAAATTTTTTTCTTTTTTTTTCTTAATCTGACATAGTTGTCTTTTATATTATGTTTTGGCTCTTAAGTTTACCACCATAACTTAAGTTTTTTCAATATGTGCCATTATGTTTAGTAGTTTTTGTCTTTTGTACATTATCATATAAAATTGTAAGCATTTGTATGCGTACTTAATGAACAGCCGACAACTCATACTAGTACGAGCCGGCGTTAAAATGAATTGTTATTTTCATTCAAATAACATACAAGTATATGGCGGCGGATAGTTTGCAAAGTCTTATCACTTAATTTTTTGCCAATCACTTGTACTTTGTGTCATTTTTTGACATATATAAATTTTTTCCTCTATTTTTCTTAATCTGACATAGTTGTCTTTTATATTATATTTTTGGCTCTTAAGTTTACCACCATAACTTAAGTTTTTTCAATATGTGCCATTATGTTTAGTAGTTTTTGTCTTTTGTACGTTAACATATAAAATTGTAAGCATTTGTATGCGTACTTTATGAACAGCCGACAACTCATACTAGTACGAGCCGGCGTTAAAATGAATTGTTATTTTCATTCAAATAACATACAAGTATATGGCGGCGGATAGTTTGCAAAGTACTATCACTTAATTTTCTGCCAATCAGTTGTACTTTGTGTCATTTTTTGACATATCTAAATTTTTTCCTTTTTTTTTCTTAATCTGACATAGTTGTCTTTTATATTATATTTTTGGCTCTTAAGTTTACCACCATAACTTAAGTTTTTTCAATATGTGCCATTATGTTTAGTAGTTTTTGTCTTTTGTACGTTAACATATGAAATTGTAAGCATTTGTATGCGTACTTTATGAACAGCCGACAACTCATACTAGTACGAGCCGGCGTTAAAATGAATTGTTATTTTCATTCAAATAACATGCAAGTATATGGCGGCGGATAGTTTGCAAAGTACTATCACTTAATTTTTTGCCAATCACTTGTACTTTGTGTCATTTTTTGACATATATAAATTTTTTTCTTTATTTTTCTTAATCTGACATAGTTGTCGTTCATATTATATTTTTGGCTCTTAAGTTTACCACCATAACTTAAGTTTTTTCAATATGTGCCATTATGTTTAGTAGTTTTTGTCTTTTGTACGTTAACATATAAAATTGTAAGCATTTGTATGCTTACTTTATGAACAGCCGACAACTCATACTAGTACGAGCCGGCGTTCAAATGAATTATTATTTTCATTCAAATAACATACAAGTATATGGTGGCGGATACTTTGCAAAGTACTATCACTTAATTTTTTGCCAATCAGTTGTACTTTGTGTCATTTTTTGACATATATAAATTTTTTTCTTTTTTTTTCTTAATCTGACATAGTTGTCTTTTATATTATGTTTTGGCTCTTAAGTTTACCACCATAACTTAAGTTTTTTCAATATGTGCCATTATGTTTAGTAGTTTTTGTCTTTTGTACGTTATCATATAAAATTGTAAGCATTTGTATGCGTACTTTATGAACAGCCGACAACTCATACTAGTACGAGCCGGCGTTAAAATGAATTGTTATTTTCATTCAAATAACATACAAGTATATGGCGGCGGATAGTTTGCAAAGTCTTATCACTTAATTTTTTGCCAATCACTTGTACTTTGTGTCATTTTTTGACGTATATAAATTTTTTCCTCTATTTTTCTTAATCTGACATAGTTGTCTTTTATATTATATTTTTGGCTCTTAAGTTTACCACCATAACTTAAGTTTTTTCAATATGTGCCATTATGTTTAGTAGTTTTTGTCTTTTGTACGTTAACATATAAAATTGTAAGCATTTGTATGCGTACTTTATGAACAGCCGACAACTCATACTAGTACGAGCCGGCGTTAAAATGAATTGTTATTTTCATTCAAATAACATACAAGTATATGGCGGCGGATAGTTTGCAAAGTACTATCACTTAATTTTCTGCCAATCAGTTGTACTTTGTGTCATTTTTTAACATATCTAAATTTTTTCCTTTTTTTTTCTTAATCTGACATAGTTGTCTTTTATATTATATTTTTGGCTCTTAAGTTTACCACCATAACTTAAGTTTTTTCAATATGTGCCATTATGTTTAGTAGTTTTTGTCTTTTGTACGTTAACATATAAAATTGTAAGCATTTGTATGCGTACTTTATGAACAGCCGACAACTCATACTAGTACGAGCCGGCGTTAAAATGAATTGTTATTTTCATTCAAATAACATGCAAGTATATGGCGGCGGATAGTTTGCAAAGTACTATCACTTAATTTTTTGCCAATCACTTGTACTTTGTGTCATTTTTTGACATATATAAATTTTTTTCTTTATTTTTCTTAATCTGACATAGTTGTCGTTCATATTATATTTTTGGCTCTTAAGTTTACCACCATAACTTAAGTTTTTTCAATATGTGCCATTATGTTTAGTAGTTTTTGTCTTTTGTACGTTAACATATAAAATTGTAAGCATTTGTATGCGTACTTTATGAACAGCCGACAACTCATACTAGTCCGAGCCGGCGTTAAAATGAATTGTTATTTTCATTCAAATAACATACAAGTATATGGCGGTGGATAGTTTGCAAAGTACTATCACTTAATTTTCTGCCAATCAGTTGTACTTTGTGTCATTTTTTGTCATATCTAAATTTTTTCCTTTTTTTTTCTTAATCTGACATAGTTGTCTTTTATATTATATTTTTGGCTCTTAAGTTTACCACCATAACTTAAGTTTTTTCAATATGTGCCATTATGTTTAGTAGTTTTTGTCTTTTGTACGTTATCATATAAAATTGTAAGCATTTGTATGCGTACTTTATGAACAGCCGACAACTCATACTAGTACGAGCCGGCGTTAAAATGAATTGTTATTTTCATTCAAATAACATACAAGTATATGGCGGCGGATAGTTTGCAAAGTACTATCACTTAATTTTTTGCCAATCAGTTGTACTTTGTGTCATTTTTTGACATCTATAAATTTTTTCCTTTTTTTTTCTTAATCTGACATAGTTGTCTTTTATATAATATTTTTGGCTCTTAAGTTTACCACCATAACTTAAGTTTTTTCAATATGTGCCATTATGTTTAGTAGTTTTTGTCTTTTGTACGTTAACATATAAAATTGTAAGCATTTGTATGCGTACTTTATGAACAGCCGACAACTCATACTAGTACGAGCTGGCGTTAAAATGAATTGTTATTTTCATTCAAATAACATACAAGTATATGGCGGTGGATAGTTTGCAAAGTACTATCACTTAATTTTCTGCTAATCAGTTGTACTTTGTGTCATTTTTTGACATATCTAAATTTTTTCCTTTTTTTTTCTTAATCTGACATAGTTGTCTTTTATATTATATTTTTGGCTCTTAAGTTTACCACCATAACTTAAGTTTTTTCAATATGTGCCATTATGTTTAGTAGTTTTTGTCTTTTGTACTCTAACATATAAAATTGTAAGCATTTGTATGCGTACTTTATGAACAGCCGACAACTCATACTAGTACGAGCCGGCGTTAAAATGAATTGTTATTTTCATTCAAATAACATACAAGTATATGGCGGTGGATAGTTTGCAAAGTACTATCACTTAATTTTCTGCCAATCAGTTGTACTTTGTGTCATTTTTTGTCATATCTAAATTTTTTCCTTTTTTTTTCTTAATCTGACATAGTTGTCTTTTATATTATATTTTTGGCTCTTAAGTTTACCACCATAACTTAAGTTTTTTCAATATGTGCCATTATGTTTAGTAGTTTTTGTCTTTTGTACGTTAACATATAAAATTGTAAGCATTCGTATGCGTACTTTATGAACAGCCGACAACTCATACTAGTACGAGCCGGCGTTAAAATGAATTGTTATTTTCATTCAAATAACATGCAAGTATATGGCGGCGGATAGTTTGCAAAGTACTATCACTTAATTTTTTGCCAATCACTTGTACTTTGTGTCATTTTTTGACATATATAAATTTTTTCCTCTATTTTTCTTAATCTGACATAGTTGTCTTTTATATTATATTTTTGGCTCTTAAGTTTACCACCATAACTTAAGTTCTTTCAATATGTGCCATTATGTTTAGTAGTTTTTGTCTTTTGTACGTTAACATATAAAATTGTAAGCATTTGTATGCGTACTTTATGAACAGCCGACAACTCATACTAGTACGAGCCGGCGTTCAAATGAATTGTTATTTTCATTCAAATAACATACAAGTATATGGCGGCGGATAGTTTGCAAAGTACTATCACTTAATTTTCTGCCAATCAGTTGTACTTTGTGTCATTTTTTGACATATCTAAATTTTTTCCTTTTTTTTTCTTAATCTGACATAGTTGTCTTTTATATTATATTTTTGGCTCTTAAGTTTACCACCATAACTTAAGTTTTTTCAATATGTGCCATTATGTTTAGTAGTTTTTGTCTTTTGTACGTTAACATATAAAATTGTAAGCATTTGTATGCGTACTTTATGAACAGCCGACAACTCATACTAGTACGAGCCGGCGTTAAAATGAATTGTTATTTTCATTCAAATAACATGCAAGTATATGGCGGCGGATAGTTTGCAAAGTACTATCACTTAATTTTTTGCCAATCACTTGTACTTTGTGTCATTTTTTGACATATATAAATTTTTTTCTTTATTTTTCTTAATCTGACATAGTTGTCGTTCATATTATATTTTTGGCTCTTAAGTTTACCACCATAACTTAAGTTTTTTCAATATGTGCCATTATGTTTAGTAGTTTTTGTCTTTTGTACGTTAACATATAAAATTGTAAGCATTTGTATGCGTACTTTATGAACAGCCGACAACTCATACTAGTACGAGCCGGCGTTAAAATGAATTGTTATTTTCATTCAAATAACATACAAGTATATGGCGGCGGATAGTTTGCAAAGTACTATCACTTAATTTTTTGCCAATCACTTGTACTTTGTGTCATTTTTTGACATATATAAATTTTTTTCTTTATTTTTCTTAATCTGACATAGTTGTCGTTCATATTATATTTTTGGCTCTTAAGTTTACCACCATAACTTAAGTTTTTTCAATATGTGCCATTATGTTTAGTAGTTTTTGTCTTTTGTACGTTAACATATAAAATTGTAAGCATTTGTATGCGTACTTTATGAACAGCCGACAACTCATACTAGTACGAGCCGGCGTTAAAATGAATTGTTATTTTCATTCAAATAACATACAAGTATATGGCGGCGGATAGTTTGCAAAGTACTATCACTTAATTTTTTGCCAATCAGTTGTACTTTGTGTCATTTTTAGACATATATAAATTTTTTCTTTTTTTTTTCTTAATCTGACATGGTAGTCTTCTACATTATATTTTTGGCCCTTAAGTTTACCACCATAACTTAAGTTTTTTCAATATGTGCCATTATGTTTAGTAGTTTTTGTCTTTTGTACGTTAACATATAAAATTGTAAGCATTTGTATGCGTACTTTATGAACAGCCGACACCTCATACTAGTACGAGCCGGCGTTAAAATGAATTGTTATTTTCATTCAAATAACATACAAGTATATGGCGGCGGATAGTTTGCAAAGTCTTATCACTTAATTTTTTGCCAATCACTTGTACTTTGTGTCATTTTTTGACATATATAAATTTTTTCCTCTATTTTTCTTAATCTGACATAGTTGTCTTTTATATTATATTTTTGGCTCTTAAGTTTACCACCATAACTTAAGTTTTTTCAATATGTGCCATTATGTTTAGTAGTTTTTGTCTTTTGTACGTTAACATATAAAATTGTAAGCATTTGTATGCGTACTTTATGAACAGCCGACAACTCATACTAGTACGAGCCGGCGTTAAAATGAATTGTTATTTTCATTCAAATAACATACAAGTATATGGCGGCGGATAGTTTGCAAAGTACTATCACTTAATTTTCTGCCAATCAGTTGTACTTTGTGTCATTTTTTGACATATCTAAATTTTTTCCTTTTTTTTTCTTAATCTGACATAGTTGTCTTTTATATTATATTTTTGGCTCTTAAGTTTACCACCATAACTTAAGTTTTTTCAATATGTGCCATTATGTTTAGTAGTTTTTGTCTTTTGTACGTTAACATATAAAATTGTAAGCATTTGTATGCGTACTTTATGAACAGCCGACAACTCATACTAGTACGAGCCGGCGTTAAAATGAATTGTTATTTTCATTCAAATAACATGCAAGTATATGGCGGCGGATAGTTTGCAAAGTACTATCACTTAATTTTTTGCCAATCACTTGTACTTTGTGTCATTTTTTGACATATATAAATTTTTTTCTTTATTTTTCTTAATCTGACATAGTTGTCGTTCATATTATATTTATGGCTCTTAAGTTTACCACCATAACTTAAGTTTTTTCAATATGTGCCATTATGTTTAGTAGTTTTTGTCTTTTGTACGTTAACATATAAAATTGTAAGCATTTGTATGCGTACTTTATGAACAGCCGACAACTCATACTAGTACGAGCCGGCGTTAAAATGAATTGTTATTTTTATTCAAATAACATACGAGTATATGGCGGCGGATAGTTTGCAAAGTACTATCACTTAATTTTTTGCCAATCAGTTGTACTTTGTGTCATTTTTTGACATCTATAAATTTTTTCCTTTTTTTTTCTTAATCTGACATAGTTGTCTTTTATATTATATTTTTGGCTCTCAAGTTTACCACCATAACTTAAGTTTTTTCAATATGTGCCATTATGTTTAGTAGTTTTTGTCTTTTGTACGTTAACATATAAAATTGTAAGCATTTGTATGCTTACTTTATGAACAGCCGACAACTCATACTAGTACGAGCCGGCGTTCAAATGAATTATTATTTTCATTCAAATAACATACAAGTATATGGTGGCGGATACTTTGCAAAGTACTATCACTTAATTTTTTGCCAATCAGTTGTACTTTGTGTCATTTTTTGACATATATAAATTTTTTTCTTTTTTTTTCTTAATCTGACATAGTTGTCTTTTATATTATGTTTTGGCTCTTAAGTTTACCACCATAACTTAAGTTTTTTCAATATGTGCCATTATGTTTAGTAGTTTTTGTCTTTTGTACGTTATCATATAAAATTGTAAGCATTTGTATGCGTACTTTATGAACAGCCGACAACTCATACTAGTACGAGCCGGCGTTAAAATGAATTGTTATTTTCATTCAAATAACATACAAGTATATGGCGGCGGATAGTTTGCAAAGTCTTATCACTTAATTTTTTGCCAATCACTTGTACTTTGTGTCATTTTTTGACATATATAAATTTTTTCCTCTATTTTTCTGAATCTGACATAGTTGTCTTTTATATTATATTTTTGGCTCTTAAGTTTACCACCATAACTTAAGTTTTTTCAATATGTGCCATTATGTTTAGTAGTTTTTGTCTTTTGTACGTTAACATATAAAATTGTAAGCATTTGTATGCGTACTTTATGAACAGCCGACAACTCATACTAGTACGAGCCGGCGTTAAAATGAATTGTTATTTTCATTTAAATAACATACAAGTATATGGCGGCGGATAGTTTGCAAAGTACTATCACTTAATTTTCTGCCAATCAGTTGTACTTTGTGTCATTTTTTGACATATCTAAATTTTTTCCTTTTTTTTTCTTAATCTGACATAGTTGTCTTTTATATTATATTTTTGGCTCTTAAGTTTACCACCATAACTTAAGTTTTTTCAATATGTGCCATTATGTTTAGTAGTTTTTGTCTTTTGTACGTTAACATATAAAATTGTAAGCATTTGTATGCGTACTTTATGAACAGCCGACAACTCATACTAGTACGAGCCGGCGTTAAAATGAATTGTTATTTTCATTCAAATAACATGCAAGTATATGGCGGCGGATAGTTTGCAAAGTACTATCACTTAATTTTTTGCCAATCACTTGTACTTTGTGTCATTTTTTGACATATATAAATTTTTTTCTTTATTTTTCTTAATCTGACATAGTTGTCGTTCATATTATATTTTTGGCTCTTAAGTTTACCACCATATCTTAAGTTTTTTCAATATGTGCCATTATGTTTAGTAGTTTTTGTCTTTTGTACGTTAACATATAAAATTGTAAGCATTTGTATGCGTACTTTATGAACAGCCGACAACTCATACTAGTACGAGCCGGCGTTAAAATGAATTGTTATTTTCATTCAAATAACATACAAGTATATGGCGGTGGATAGTTTGCAAAGTACTATCACTTAATTTTCTGCCAATCAGTTGTACTTTGTGTCATTTTTTGTCATATCTAAATTTTTTCCTTTTTTTTTCTTAATCTGACATAGTTGTCTTTTATATTATATTTTTGGCTCTTAAGTTTACCACCATAACTTAAGTTTTTTCAATATGTGCCATTATGTTTAGTAGTTTTTGTCTTTTGTACGTTATCATATAAAATTGTAAGCATTTGTATGCGTACTTTATGAACAGCCGACAACTCATACTAGTACGAGCCGGCGTTAAAATAAATTGATATTTTCATTCAAATAACATACAAGTATATGGCGGCGGATAGTTTGCAAAGTACTATCACTTAATTTTTTGCCAATCACTTGTACTTTGTGTCATTTTTTGACATCTATAAATTTTTTCTTTTTTTTTTCTTAATCTGACATGGTTGTCTTTTATATTATATTTTTGGCTCTTAAGTTTACCACCATAACTTAAGTTTTTTCAATATGTGCCATTATGTTTAGTAGTTTTTGTCTTTTGTACGTTAACATATAAAATTGTAAGCATTTGTATGCGTACTTTATGAACAGCCGACAACTCATACTAGTACGAGCCGGCGTTAAAATGAATTGTTATTTTCATTCAAATAACATGCAAGTATATGGCGGCGGATAGTTTGCAACGTACTATCACTTAATTTTTTGCCAATCACTTGTACTTTGTGTCATTTTTTGACATATATAAATTTTTCCTTTATTTTTCTTAATCTGACATAGTTGTCTTTTATATTATATTTTTGGCTCTTAAGTTTACCACCATAACTTAAGTTTTTTCAATATGTGCCATTATGTTTAGTAGTTTTTGTCTTTTGTACGTTAACATATAAAATTGTAAGCATTTGTATGCTTACTTTATGAACAGCCGACAACTCATACTAGTACGAGCCGGCGTTCAAATGAATTGTTATTTTCATTCAAATAACATACAAGTATATGGTGGCGGATACTTTGCAAAGTACTATCACTTAATTTTTTGCCAATCAGTTGTACTTTGTGTCATTTTTTGACATATATAAATTTTTTTCTTTTTTTTTCTTAATCTGACATAGTTGTCTTTTATATTATATTTTTGGCTCTTAAGTTTACCACCATAACTTAAATTTTTTCAATATGTGCCATTATGTTTAGTAGTTTTTGTCTTTTGTACGTTATCATATAAAATTGTAAGCATTTGTATGCGTACTTTATGAACAGCCGACAACTCATACTAGTACGAGCCGGCGTTAAAATGAATTGTTATTTTCATTCAAATAACATACAAGTATATGGCGGCGGATAGTTTGCAACGTACTATCACTTAATTTTTTGCCAATCACGTGTACTTTGTGTCATTTTTTGACATCTATAAATTTTTTCTTTTTTTTTTCTTAATCTGACATAGTTGTCTTTTATATTATATTTTTGGCTCTTAAGTTTACCACCATAACTTAAGTTTTTTCAATATGTGCCATTATGTTTAGTAGTTTTTGTCTTTTGTACGTTAACATATAAAATTGTAAGCATTTGTATGCTTACTTTATGAACAGCCGACAACTCATACTAGTACGAGCCGGCGTTCAAATGAATTGTTATTTTCATTCAAATAACATACAAGTATATGGTGGCGGATACTTTGCAAAGTACTATCACTTAATTTTTTGCCAATCAGTTGTACTTTGTGTCATTTTTTGACATATCTAAATTGTTTCCTTTTTTTTTCTTAATCTGACATAGTTGTCTTTTATATTATATTTTTGGCTCTTAAGTTTACCACCATAACTTAAGTTTTTTCAATATGTGCCATTATGTTTAGTAGTTTTTGTCTTTTGTACGTTAACATATAAAATTGTAAGCATTTGTATGCGTACTTTATGAACAGCCGACAACTCATACTAGTACGAGCCGGCGTTAAATTGAATTGTTATTTTCATTCAAATAACATGCAAGTATATGGCGGCGGATAGTTTGCAAAGTACTATCACTTAATTTTTTGCCAATCACTTGTACTTTGTGTCATTTTTTGACATATATAAATTTTTTTCTTTATTTTTCTTAATCTGACATAGTCGTCGTTCATATTATATTTTTGGCACTTAAGTTTACCACCATAACTTAAGTTTTTTCAATATGTGCCATTATGTTTAGTAGTTTTTGTCTTTTGTACGTTAACATATAAAATTGTAAGCATTTGTATGCGTACTTTATGAACAGCCGACAACTCATACTAGTACGAGCCGGCGTTAAAATGAATTGTTATTTTCATTCAAATAACATACGAGTATATGGCGGCGGATAGTTTGCAAAGTACTATCACTTAATTTTTTGCCAATCAGTTGTACTTTGTGTCATTTTTTGACATCTATAAATTTTTTCCTTTTTTTTTCTTAATCTGACATAGTTGTCTTGTATATTATATTTTTGGCTCTTAAGTTTACCACCATAACTTAAGTTTTTTCAATATGTGCCATTATGTTTAGTAGTTTTTGTCTTTTGTACGTTAACATATAAAATTGTAAGCATTTGTATGCGTACTTTATGAACAGCCGACAACTCATACTAGTACGAGCCGGCGTTAAAATGAATTGTTGTTTTCATTCTAATAACATGCAAGTATATGGCGGCGGATAGTTTGCAAAGTACTATCACTTAATTTTTTGCCAATCACTTGTACTTTGTGTCATTTTTTGACATATATAAATTTTTTTCTTTATTTTTCTCAATCTGACATAGTTGTTGTTCATATTATATTTTTGGCTCTTAAGTTTACCACCATAACTTAAGTTTTTCCAATATGTGCCATTATGTTTAGTAGTTTTTGTCTTTTGTACGTTAACATATAAAATTGTAAGCATTTGTATGCGTACTTTATGAACAACCGACAACTCATACTAGTACGAGCCGGCGTTAAAATGAATTGTTATTTTCATTCAAATAACATACAAGTATATGGCGGTGGATAGTTTGCAAAGTACTATCACTTAATTTTCTGCCAATCAGTTGTACTTTGTGTCATTTTTTGTCATATCTAAATTTTTTCCTTTTTTTTTCTTAATCTGACATAGTTGTCTTTTATATTATATTTTTGGCTCTTAAGTTTACCACCATAACTTAAGTTTTTTCAATATGTGCCATTATGTTTAGTAGTTTTTGTCTTTTGTACGTTAACATATAAAATTGTAAGCATTTGTATGCGTACTTTATGAACAGCCGACAACTCATACTAGTACGAGCCGGCGTTAAAATGAATTGTTATTTTCATTCAAATAACACGCAAGTATATGGCGGCGGATAGTTTGCAACGTACTATCACTTAATTTTTTGCCAATCACTTGTACTTTGTGTCATTTTTTGACATCTATAAATTTTTTCCTTTTTTTTTCTTAATCTGACATAGTTGTCTTTTATATTATATTTTTGGCTCTTAAGTTTACCACCATAACTTAAGTTTTTTCAATATGTGCCATTATGTTTAGTAGTTTTTGTCTTTTGTACGTTATCATATAAAATTGTAAGCATTTGTATGCGTACTTTATGAACAGCCGACAACTCATACTAGTACGAGCCGGCGTTAAAATAAATTGTTATTTTCATTCAAATAACATACAAGTATATGGCGGCGGATAGTTTGCAAAGTACTATCACTTAATTTTTTGCCAATCACTTGTACTTTGTGTCATTTTTTGACATCTATAAATTTTTTCTTTTTTTTTTCTTAATCTGACATAGTTGTCTGTTATATTATATTTTTGGCTCTTAAGTTTACCACCATAACTTAAGTTTTTTCAATATGTGCCATTATGTTTAGTAGTTTTTGTCTTTTGTACGTTAACATATAAAATTGTAAGCATTTGTATGCGTACTTTATGAACAGCCGACAACTCATACTAGTACGAGCCGGCGTTAAAATGAATTGTTATTTTCATTCAAATAACATGCAAGTATATGGCGGCGGATAGTTTGCAACGTACTATCACTTAATTTTTTGCCCATCACTTGTACTTTGTGTCATTTTTTGACATCTATAAATTTTTTCTTTTTTTTTTCTTAATCTGACATAGTTGTCTTTTATATTATATTTGTGGCTCTTAAGTTTACCACCATAACTTAAGTTTTTTCAATATGTGCCATTATGTTTAGTAGTTTTTGTCTTTTGTACGTTAACATATAAAATTGTAAGCATTTGTATGCTTACTTTATGAACAGCCGACAACTCATACTAGTACGAGCCGGCGTTCAGATGAATCGTTATTTTCATTCAAATAACATACAAGTATATGGTGGCGGATACTTTGCAAAGTACTATCACTCAATTTTTTGCCAATCAGTTGTACTTTGTGTCATCTTTTTACATATATAAATTTTTTTCTTTTTTTTTCTTAATCTGACATAGTTGTCTTTTATATTATGTTTTGGCTCTTAAGTTTACCAACATAACTTAAGTTTTTTCAATATGTGCCATTATGTTTAGTAGTTTTTGTCTTTTGTACGTTATCATATAAAATTGTAAGCATTTGTATGCGTACTTTATGAACAGCCGACAACTCATACTAGTACGAGCCGGCGTTAAAATGAATTGTTATTTTCATTCAAATAACATACAAGTATATGGCGGCGGATAGTTTGCAAAGTCTTATCACTTAATTTTTTGCCAATCACTTGTACTTTGTGTCATTTTTTGACATATATAAATTTTTTCCTCTATTATTTTTAATCTGACATAGTTGTCTTTCATATTATATTTTTGGCTCTTAAGTTTACCACCATAACTTAAGTTTTTTCAATATGTGCCATTATGTTTAGTAGTTTTTGTCTTTCGTACGTTAACATATAAAATTGTAAGCATTTGTATGCGTACTTTATGAACAGCCGAAAACTCATACTAGTACGAGCCGGCGTTAAAATGAATTGTTATTTTCATTCAAATAACATACAAGTATATGACGGCGGATAGTTTGCAAAGTACTATCACTTAATTTTCTGCCAATCAGTTGTACTTTGTGTCATTTTTTGACATATCTAAATTTTTTCCTTTTTTTTTCTTAATCTGACATAGTTGTCTTTTATATTATATTTTTGGCTCTTAAGTTTACCACCATAACTTAAGTTTTTTCAATATGTGCCATTATGTTTAGTAGTTTTTGTCTTTTGTACATTAACATATAAAATTGTAAGCATTTGTATGCGTACTTTATGAACAGCCGACAACTCATACTAGTACGAGCCGGCGTTAAAATGAATTGTTATTTTTATTCAAATAACATACGAGTATATGGCGGCGGATAGTTTGCAAAGTACTATCACTTAATTTTTTGCCAATCAGTTGTACTTTGTGTCATTTTTTGACATCTATAAATTTTTTCCTTTTTTTTTCTTAATCTGACATAGTTGTCTTTTATATTATATTTTTGGCTCTTAAGTTTACCACCATAACTTAAGTTTTTTCAATATGTGCCATTATGTTTAGTAGTTTTTGTCTTTTGTACGTTAACATATAAAATTGTAAGCATTTGTATGCTTACTTTATGAACAGCCGACAACTCATACTAGTACGAGCCGGCGTTCAAATGAATTATTATTTTCATTCAAATAACATACAAGTATATGGTGGCGGATACTTTGCAAAGTACTATCACTTAATTTTTCGCCAATCAGTTGTACTTTGTGTCATTTTTTGACATATATAAATTGTTTTCTTTTTTTTTCTTAATCTGACATAGTTGTCTTTTATATTATGTTTTGGCTCTTAAGTTTACCACCATAACTTAAGTTTTTTCAATATGTGCCATTATGTTTAGTAGTTTTTGTCTTTTGTACGTTATCATATAAAATTGTAAGCATTTGTATGCGTACTTTATGAACAGCCGACAACTCATACTAGTACGAGCCGGCGTTAAAATGAATTGTTATTTTCATTCAAATAACATACAAGTATATGGCGGCGGATAGTTTGCAAAGTCTTATCACTTAATTTTTTGCCAATCAGTTGTACTTTGTGTCATTTTTTGACATATCTAAATTTTTTCCTTTTTTTTTCTTAATCTGACATAGTTGTCTTTTATATTATATTTTTGGCTCTTAAGTTTACCACCATAACTTAAGTTTTTTCAATATGTGCCATTATGTTTAGTAGTTTTTGTCTTTTGTACGTTAACATATAAAATTGTAAGCATTTGTATGCGTACTATATGAACAGCCGACAACTCATACTAGTACGAGCCGGCGTTAAAATGAATTGTTATTTTCATTCAAATAACATGCAAGTATATGGCGGCGGATAGTTTGCAAAGTACTATCACTTAATTTTTTGCCAATCACTTGTACTTTGTGTCATTTTTTGACATATATAAATTGTTTTCTTTATTTTTCTTAATCTGACATAGTTGTCGTTCATATTATATTTTTGGCTCTTAAGTTTACCACCATAACTTAAGTTTTTTCAATATGTGCCATTATGTTTAGTAGTTTTTGTCTTTTGTACGTTAACATATAAAATTGTAAGCATTTGTATGCGTACTTTATGAACAGCCGACAACTCATACTAGTACGAGCCGGCGTTAAAATGAATTGTTATTTTTATTCAAATAACATACGAGTATATGGCGGCGGATAGTTTGCAAAGTACTATCACTTAATTTTTTGCCAATCAGTTGTACTTTGTGTCATTTTTTGACATCTCTAAATTTTTTCCTTTTTTTTTCTTAATCTGACATAGTTGTCTTTTATATTATATTTGTGGCTCTTAAGTTTACCACCATAACTTAAGTTTTTTCAATATGTGCCATTATGTTTAGTAGTTTTTGTCTTTTGTACGTTAACATATAAAATTGTAAGCATTTGTATGCGTACTCTATGAACAGCCGACAACTCATACTAGTACGAGCCGGCGTTAAAATGAATTGTTATTTTCATTCAAATAACATACAAGTATATGGCGGTGGATAGTTTGCAAAGTACTATCACTTAATTTTCTGCCAATCAGTTGTACTTTGTGTCATTTTTTGTCATATCTAAATTTTTTCCTTTTTTTTTCTTAATCTGACATAGTTGTCTTTTATATTACATTTTTGGCTCTTAAGTTTACCACCATAACTTAAGTTTTTTCAATATGTGCCATTATGTTTAGTAGTTTTTGTCTTTTGTACGTTATCATATAAAATTGTAAGCATTTGTATGCGTACTTTATGAACAGCCGAACACTCATACTAGTACGAGCCGGCGTTAAAATGAATTGTTATTTTCATTCAAATAACATACAAGTATATGGCGGCGGATAGTTTGCAAAGTACTATCACTTAATTTTTTGCCAATCACTTGTACTTTGTGTCATTTTTTGACATCTATAAATTTTTTCTTTTTTTTTTCTTAATCTGACATAGTTGTCTTTTATATTATGTTTTGGCTCTTAAGTTTACCACCATAACTTAAGTTTTTTCAATATGTGCCATTATGTTTAGTAGTTTTTGTCTTTTGTACGTTATCATATAAAATTGTAAGCATTTGTATGCGTACTTTATGAACAGCCGACAACTCATACTAGTACGAGCCGGCGTTAAAATGAATTGTTATTTTCATTCAAATAACATACAAGTATATGGCGGCGGATAGTTTGCAAAGTCTTATCACTTAATTTTTTGCCAATCACTTGTACTTTGTGTCATTTTTTGACATATATAAATTTTTTCCTCTATTTTTCTTAATCTGACATAGTTGTCTTTTATATTATATATTTGGCTCTTAAGTTTACCACCATAACTTAAGTTCTTTCAATATGTGCCATTATGTTTTGTAGTTTTTGTCTTTTGTACGTTAACATATAAAATTGTAAGCATTTGTATGCGTACTTTATGAACAGCCGACAACTCATACTAGTACGAGCCGGCGTTCAAATGAATTGTTATTTTCATTCAAATAACATACAAGTATATGGCGGCGGATAGTTTGCAAAGTACTATCACTTAATTTTCTGCCAATCAGTTGTACTTTGTGTCATTTTTTGACATATCTAAATTTTTTCCTTTTTTTTTCTTAATCTGACATAGTTGTCTTTTATATTATATTTTTGGCTCTTAAGTTTACCACCATAACTTAAGTTTTTTCAATATGTGCCATTATGTTTAGTAGTTTTTGTCTTTTGTACGTTAACATATAAAATTGTAAGCATTTGTATGCGTACTTTATGAACAGCCGACAACTCATACTAGTACGAGCCGGCGTTAAAATGAATTGTTATTTTCATTCAAATAACATGCAAGTATATGGCGGCGGATAGTTTGCAAAGTACTATCACTTAATTTACTGCCAATCACTTGTACTTTGTGTCATTTTTTGACATATATAAATTTTTTTCTTTATTTTTCTTAATCTGACATAGTTGTCGTTCATATTATATTTTTGGCTCTTAAGTTTACCACCATAACTTAAGTTTTTTCAATATGTGCCATTATGTTTAGTAGTTTTTGTCTTTTGTACGTTAACATATAAAATTGTAAGCATTTGTATGCGTACTTTATGAACAGCCGACAACTCATACTAGTACGAGCCGGCGTTAAAATGAATTGTTATTTTCATTCAAATAACATACAAGTATATGGCGGTGGATAGTTTGCAAAGTACTATCACTTAATTTTCTGCCAGTCAGTTGTACTTTGTGTCATTTTTTGTCATATCTAAATTTTTTCCTTTTTTTTTCTTAATCTGACATAGTTGTCTTTTATATTATATTTTTGGCTCTTAAGTTTACCACCATAACTTAAGTTTTTTCAATATGTGCCATTATGTTTAGTAGTTTTTGTCTTTTGTACGTTATCATATAAAATTGTAAGCATTTGTATGCGTACTTTATGAACAGCCGACAACTCATACTAGTACGAGCCGGCGTTAAAATGAATTGTTATTTTCATTCAAATAACATACAAGTATATGGCGGCGGATAGTTTGCAAAGTACTATCACTTAATTTTTCGCCAATCACTTGTACTTTGTGTCATTTTTTGACATCTATAAATTTTTCCTTTTTTTTTTCTTAATCTGACATAGTTGTCTCTTATATTATATTTTTGGCTCTTAAGTTTACCACTATAACTTAAGTTCTTTCAATATGTGCCATTATGTTTAGTAGTTTTTGTCTTTTGTACGTTAACATATAAAATTGTAAGCATTTGTATGCGTACTTTATGAACAGCCGACAACTCATACTAGTACGAGCCGGCGTTAAAATGAATTGTTATTTTCATTAAAATAACATACAAGTATATGGTGGCGGATACTTTGCAAAGTACTATCACTTAATTTTTTGCTAATCAGTTGTACTTTGTGTCATTTTTTGACATATATAAATTTTTTTCTTTTTTTTTCTTAATCTGACATAGTTGTCTTTTATATTATGTTTTGGCTCTTAAGTTTACCACCATAACTTAAGTTTTTTCAATATGTGCCATTATGTTTAGTAGTTTTTGTCTTTTGTACGTTATCATATAAAATTGTAAGCATTTGAATGCGTACTTTATGAACAGCCGACAACTCATACTAGTACGAGCCGGCGTTAAAATGAATTGTTATTTTCATTCAAATAACATACAAGTATATGGCGGCGGATAGTTTGCAAAGTCTTATCACTTAATTTTTTGCCAATCACTTGTACTTTGTGTCATTTTTTGACATATATAAATTTTTTCCTCTATTTTTTTTAATCTGACATAGTTGTCTTTTATATTATATTTTTGGCTCTTAAGTTTACCACCATAACTTAAGTTTTTTCAATATGTGCCATTATGTTTAGTAGTTTTTCTCTTTCGTACGTTAACATATAAAATTGTAAGCATTTGTATGCGTACTTTATGAACAGCCGAAAACTCATACTAGTACGAGCCGGCGTTAAAATGAATTGTTATTTTCATTCAAATAACATACAAGTATATGACGGCGGATAGTTTGCAAACTACTATCACTTAATTTTCTGCCAATCAGTTGTACTTTGTGTCATTTTTTGACATATCTAAATTTTTTCCTTTTTTTTTCTTAATCTGACATAGTTGTCTTTTATATTATATTTTTGGCTCTTAAGTTTACCACCATAACTTAAGTTTTTTCAATATGTGCCATTATGTTTAGTAGTTTTTGTCTTTTGTACGTTAACATATAAAATTGTAAGCATTTGTATGCGTACTTTATGAACAGCCGACAACTCATACTAGTACGAGCCGGCGTTAAAATGAATTGTTATTTTCATTCAAATAACATGCAAGTATATGGCGGCGGATAGTTTGCAAAGTACTATCACTTAATTTTTTGCCAATCACTTGTACTTTGTGTCATTTTTTGACATATATAAATTTTTTTCTTTATTTTTCTTAATCTGACATAGTTTTCGTTCATATTATATTTTTGGCTCTTAAGTTTACCACCATAACTTAAGTTTTTTCAATATGTGCCATTATGTTTAGTAGTTTTTGTCTTTTGTACGTTAACATATAAAATTGTAAGCATTTGTATGCGTACTTTATGAACAGCCGACAACTCATACTAGTACGAGCCGGCGTTAAAATGAATTGTTATTTTCATTCAAATAACATACAAGTATATGGTGGCGGATAGTTTGCAAAGTACTATCACTTAATTTTTTACCAATCAGTTGTACTTTGTGTCATTTTTTGACATCTATAAATTTTTTCCTTTTTTTTCTTTATCTGACATAGTTGTCTTTTATATTATATTTTTGGCTCTTAACTTTATCACCATAACTTAAGTTTTTTCAATATGTGCCATTATGTTTAGTAGTTTTTGTCTTTTGTACGTTAACATATAAAATTGTAAGCATTTGTATGCGTACTTTATGAACAGCCGACAACTCATACTAGTACGAGCCGGCGTTAAAATGAATTGTTATTTTCATTCAAATAACATACAAGTATATGGCGGCGGATAGTTTGCAAAGTACTATCACTTAATTTTTTGCCAATCACTTGTACTTTGTGTCATTTTTTGACATCTATAAATTTTTTCTTTTTTTTTTCTTAATCTGACATAGTTGTCTTTTATATTATATTTTTGGCTCTCAAGTTTACCACCATAACTTAAATTCTTTCAATATGTGCCATTATGTTTAGTAGTTTTTGTCTTTTGTACGTTAACATATAAAATTGTAAGCATTTGTATGCGTACTTTATGAACAGCCGACAACTCATACTAGTACGAGCCGGCGTTAAAATGAATTGTTATTTTCATTCAAATAACATACAAGTATATGGCGGCGGATAGTTTGCAAAGTACTATCACTTAATTTTTTGCCAATCACTTGTACTTTGTGTCATTTTTTGACATCTATAAATTTTTTCTTTTTTTTTTCTTAATCTGACATAGTTGTCTTTTATATTATATTTTTGGCTCTCAAGTTTACCACCATAACTTAAATTCTTTCAATATGTGCCATTATGTTTAGTAGTTTTTGTCTTTTGTACGTTAACATATAAAATTGTAAGCATTTGTATGCGTACTTTATGAACAGCCGACAACTCATACTAGTACGAGCCGGCGTTAAAATGAATTGTTATTTTCATTCAAATAACATGCAAGTATATGGCGGCGGATAGTTTGCAAAGTACTATCACTTAATTTTTTGCCAATCAGTTGTTCTTTGTGTCATTTTTTGACATCTATAAATTTTTTCCTTTTTTTTTCTTAATCTGACATAGTTGTCTTTTATATTATATTTTTGGCTCTTAAGTTTACCACCATAACTTAAGTTTTTTCAATATGTGCCATTATGTTTAGTAGTTTTTGTCTTTTGTACGTTAACATATAAAATTGTAAGCATTTGTATGCGTACTTTATGAACAGCCGACAACTCATACTAGTACGAGCCGGCGTTAAAATGAATTGTTATTTTCATTCAAATAACATACAAGTATATGGCGGTGGATAGTTTGCAAAGTACTATCACTTAATTTTCTGCTAATCAGTTGTACTTTGTGTCATTTTTTGACATATCTAAATTTTTTCCTTTTTTTTTCTTAATCTGACATAGTTGTCTTTTATATTATATTTTTGGCTCTTAAGTTTACCACCATAACTTAAGTTTTTTCAATATGTGCCATTATGTTTAGTAGTTTTTGTCTTTTGTACGTTAACATATAAAATTGTAAGCATTTGTATGCTTACTTTATGAACAGCCGACAACTCATACTAGTACGAGCCGGCGTTCAAATGAATTGTTATTTTCATTCAAATAACATACAAGTATATGGTGGCGGATACTTTGCAATGTACTATCACTTAATTTTTTGCCAATCAGTTGTACTTTGTGTCATTTTTTGACATATATAAATTTTTTTCTTTTTTTTTCTTAATCTGACATAGTTGTCTTTTATATTATATTTTTAGCTCTTAAGTTTACCACCATAACTTAAGTTTTTTCAATAAGTGCCATTATGTTTAGTAGTTTTTGTCTTTTGTACGTTATCATATAAAATTGTAAGCATTTGTATGCGTACTTTATGAACAGCCGAACACTCATACTAGTACGAGCCGGCGTTAAAATGAATTGTTATTTTCATTCAAATAACATACAAGTATATGGCGGCGGATAGTTTGCAACGTACTATCACTTAATTTTTTGCCAATCACTTGTACTTTGTGTCATTTTTTGACATCTATAAATTTTTTCTGTTTTTTCTCTTAATCTGACATAGTTGTCTTTTATATTATATTTTTGGCTCTTAAGTTTACCACCATAACTTAAGTTTTTTCAATATGTGCCATTATGTTTAGTAGTTTTTGTCTTTTGTACGTTAACATATAAAATTGTAAGCATTTGTATGCTTACTTTATGAACAGCCGACAACTCATACTAGTACGAGCCGGCGTTCAAATGAATTGTTATTTTCATTCAAATAACATACAAGTATATGGTGGCGGATACTTTGCAAAGTACTATCACTTAATTTTTTGCCAATCAGTTGTACTTTGTGTCATTTTTTGACATATCTAAATTTTTTCCTTTTTTTTTCTTAATCTGACATAGTTGTCTCTTATATTATATTTTTGGCTCTTAAGTTTACCACCATAACTTAAGTTTTTTCAATATGTGCCATTATGTTTAGTAGTTTTTGTCTTTTGTACGTTAACATATAAAATTGTAAGCATTTGTATGCGTACTTTATGAACAGCCGACAACTCATACTAGTACGAGCCGGCGTTAAAATGAATTGTTATTTTCATTCAAATAACATACAAGTATATGGCGGCGGATAGTTTGCAAAGTACTATCACTTAATTTTTTGCCAATCAGTTGTACTTTGTGTCATTTTTTGACATCTATAAATTTTTTCCTTTTTTTTTCTTAATCTGACATAGTTGTCTTTTATATTATATTTTTGGCTCTTAAGTTTACCACCATAACTTAAGTTTTTTCAATATGTGCCATTATGTTTAGTAGTTTTTGTCTTTTGTACGTTAACATATAAAATTGTAAGCATTTGTATGCGTACTTTATGAACAGCCGACAACTCATACTAGTACGAGCCGGCGTTAAAATGAATTGTTATTTTCATTCAAATAACATACAAGTATATGGCGGTGGATAGTTTGCAAAGTACTATCACTTAATTTTCTGCTAATCAGTTGTACTTTGTGTCATTTTTTGACATATCTAAATTTTTTCCTTTTTTTTTCTTAATCTGACATAGTTGTCTTTTATATTATATTTTTGGCTCTTAAGTTTACCACCATAACTTAAGTTTTTCCAATATGTGCCATTATGTTTAGTAGTTTTTGTCTTTTGTACGTTAACATATAAAATTGTAAGCATTTGTATGCTTACTTTATGAACAGCCGACAACTCATACTAGTACGAGCCGGCGTTCAAATGAATTGTTATTTTCATTCAAATAACATACAAGTATATGGTGGCGGATACTTTGCAAAGTACTATCACTTAATTTTTTGCCAATCAGTTGTACTTTGTGTCATTTTTTGACATATCTAAATTTTTTCCTTTTTTTTTCTTAATCTGACATAGTTGTCTCTTATATTATATTTTTGGCTCTTAAGTTTACCACCATAACTTAAGTTTTTTCAATATGTGCCATTATGTTTAGTAGTTTTTGTCTTTTGTACGTTAACATATAAAATTGTAAGCATTTGTATGCGTACTTTATGAACAGCCGACAACTCATACTAGTACGAGCCGGCGTTAAAATGAATTGTTATTTCCATTCAAATAACATGCAAGTATATGGCGGCGGATAGTTTGCAAAGTACTATCACTTAATTTTTTGCCAATCACTTGTACTTTGTGTCATTTTTTGACATATATAAATTTTTTTCTTTATTTTTCTTAATCTGACATAGTTGTCGTTCATATTATATTTTTGGCTCTTAAGTTTACCACCATAACTTAAGTTTTTTCAATATGTGCCATTATGTTTAGTAGTTTTTGTCTTTTGTACGTTAACATATAAAATTGTAAGCATTTGTATGCGTACTTTATGAACAGCCGACAACTCATACTAGTACGAGCCGGCGTTAAAATGAATTGTTATTTTCATTCAAATAACATACAAGTATATGACGGCGGATAGTTTGCAAAGTACTATCACTTAATTTTCTGCCAATCAGTTGTACTTTGTGTCATTTTTTGACATATCTAAATTTTTTCCTTTTTTTTTCTTAATCTGACATAGTTGTCTTTTATATTATATTTTTGGCTCTTAAGTTTACCACCATAACTTAAGTTTTTTCAATATGTGCCATTATGTTTAGTAGTTTTTGTCTTTTGTACGTTAACATATAAAATTGTAAGCATTTGTATGCGTACTTTATGAACAGCCGACAACTCATACTAGTACGAGCCGGCGTTAAAATGAATTGTTATTTTCATTCAAATAACATACAAGTATATGGCGGCGGATAGTTTGCAAAGTACTATCACTTAATTTTTTGCCAATCAGTTGTACTTTGTGTCATTTTTTGACATCTATAAATTTTTTCCTTTTTTTTTCTTAATCTGACATAGTTGTCTTTTATATTATATTTTTGGCTCTTAAGTTTACCACCATAACTTAAGTTTTTTCAATATGTGCCATTATGTTTAGTAGTTTTTGTCTTTTGTACGTTAACATATAAAATTGTAAGCATTTGTATGCGTACTTTATGAACAGCCGACAACTCATACTAGTACGAGCCGGCGTTAAAATGAATTGTTATTTTCATTCAAATAACATACAAGTATATGGCGGTGGATAGTTTGCAAAGTACTATCACTTAATTTTCTGCTAATCAGTTGTACTTTGTGTCATTTTTTGACATATCTAAATTTTTTCCTTTTTTTTTCTTAATCTGACATAGTTGTCTTTTATATTATATTTTTGGCTCTTAAGTTTACCACCATAACTTAAGTTTTTCCAATATGTGCCATTATGTTTAGTAGTTTTTGTCTTTTGTACGTTAACATATAAAATTGTAAGCATTTGTATGCTTACTTAATGAACAGCCGACAACTCATACTAGTACGAGCCGGCGTTCAAATGAATTGTTATTTTCATTCAAATAACATACAAGTATATGGTGGCGGATACTTTGCAAAGTACTATCACTTAATTTTTTGCCAATCAGTTGTACTTTGTGTCATTTTTTGACATATCTAAATTTTTTCCTTTTTTTTTCTTAATCTGACATAGTTGTCTCTTATATTATATTTTTGGCTCTTAAGTTTACCACCATAACTTAAGTTTTTTCAATATGTGCCATTATGTTTAGTAGTTTTTGTCTTTTGTACGTTAACATATAAAATTGTAAGCATTTGTATGCGTACTTTATGAACAGCCGACAACTCATACTAGTACGAGCCGGCGTTAAAATGAATTGTTATTTCCATTCAAATAACATGCAAGTATATGGCGGCGGATAGTTTGCAAAGTACTATCACTTAATTTTTTGCCAATCACTTGTACTTTGTGTCATTTTTTGACATATATAAATTTTTTTCTTTATTTTTCTTAATCTGACATAGTTGTCGTTCATATTATATTTTTGGCTCTTAAGTTTACCACCATAACTTAAGTTTTTTCAATATGTGCCATTATGTTTAGTAGTTTTTGTCTTTTGTACGTTAACATATAAAATTGTAAGCATTTGTATGCGTACTTTATGAACAGCCGACAACTCATACTAGTACGAGCCGGCGTTAAAATGAATTGTTATTTTCATTCAAATAACATACAAGTATATGACGGCGGATAGTTTGCAAAGTACTATCACTTAATTTTCTGCCAATCAGTTGTACTTTGTGTCATTTTTTGACATATCTAAATTTTTTCCTTTTTTTTTCTTAATCTGACATAGTTGTCTTTTATATTATATTTTTGGCTCTTAAGTTTACCACCATAACTTAAGTTTTTTCAATATGTGCCATTATGTTTAGTAGTTTTTGTCTTTTGTACATTAACATATAAAATTGTAAGCATTTGTATGCGTACTTTATGAACAGCCGACAACTCATACTAGTACGAGCCGGCGTTAAAATGAATTGTTATTTTTATTCAAATAACATACGAGTATATGGCGGCGGATAGTTTGCAAAGTACTATCACTTAATTTTTTGCCAATCAGTTGTACTTTGTGTCATTTTTTGACATCTATAAATTTTTTCCTTTTTTTTTCTTAATCTGACATAGTTGTCTTTTATATTATATTTTTGGCTCTTAAGTTTACCACCATAACTTAAGTTTTTTCAATATGTGCCATTATGTTTAGTAGTTTTTGTCTTTTGTACGTTAACATATAAAATTGTAAGCATTTGTATGCTTACTTTATGAACAGCCGACAACTCATACTAGTACGAGCCGGCGTTCAAATGAATTATTATTTTCATTCAAATAACATACAAGTATATGGTGGCGGATACTTTGCAAAGTACTATCACTTAATTTTTCGCCAATCAGTTGTACTTTGTGTCATTTTTTGACATATATAAATTGTTTTCTTTTTTTTTCTTAATCTGACATAGTTGTCTTTTATATTATGTTTTGGCTCTTAAGTTTACCACCATAACTTAAGTTTTTTCAATATGTGCCATTATGTTTAGTAGTTTTTGTCTTTTGTACGTTATCATATAAAATTGTAAGCATTTGTATGCGTACTTTATGAACAGCCGACAACTCATACTAGTACGAGCCGGCGTTAAAATGAATTGTTATTTTCATTCAAATAACATACAAGTATATGGCGGCGGATAGTTTGCAAAGTCTTATCACTTAATTTTTTGCCAATCAGTTGTACTTTGTGTCATTTTTTGACATATCTAAATTTTTTCCTTTTTTTTTCTTAATCTGACATAGTTGTCTTTTATATTATATTTTTGGCTCTTAAGTTTACCACCATAACTTAAGTTTTTTCAATATGTGCCATTATGTTTAGTAGTTTTTGTCTTTTGTACGTTAACATATAAAATTGTAAGCATTTGTATGCGTACTATATGAACAGCCGACAACTCATACTAGTACGAGCCGGCGTTAAAATGAATTGTTATTTTCATTCAAATAACATGCAAGTATATGGCGGCGGATAGTTTGCAAAGTACTATCACTTAATTTTTTGCCAATCACTTGTACTTTGTGTCATTTTTTGACATATATAAATTGTTTTCTTTATTTTTCTTAATCTGACATAGTTGTCGTTCATATTATATTTTTGGCTCTTAAGTTTACCACCATAACTTAAGTTTTTTCAATATGTGCCATTATGTTTAGTAGTTTTTGTCTTTTGTACGTTAACATATAAAATTGTAAGCATTTGTATGCGTACTTTATGAACAGCCGACAACTCATACTAGTACGAGCCGGCGTTAAAATGAATTGTTATTTTTATTCAAATAACATACGAGTATATGGCGGCGGATAGTTTGCAAAGTACTATCACTTAATTTTTTGCCAATCAGTTGTACTTTGTGTCATTTTTTGACATCTCTAAATTTTTTCCTTTTTTTTTCTTAATCTGACATAGTTGTCTTTTATATTATATTTGTGGCTCTTAAGTTTACCACCATAACTTAAGTTTTTTCAATATGTGCCATTATGTTTAGTAGTTTTTGTCTTTTGTACGTTAACATATAAAATTGTAAGCATTTGTATGCGTACTCTATGAACAGCCGACAACTCATACTAGTACGAGCCGGCGTTAAAATGAATTGTTATTTTCATTCAAATAACATACAAGTATATGGCGGTGGATAGTTTGCAAAGTACTATCACTTAATTTTCTGCCAATCAGTTGTACTTTGTGTCATTTTTTGTCATATCTAAATTTTTTCCTTTTTTTTTCTTAATCTGACATAGTTGTCTTTTATATTACATTTTTGGCTCTTAAGTTTACCACCATAACTTAAGTTTTTTCAATATGTGCCATTATGTTTAGTAGTTTTTGTCTTTTGTACGTTATCATATAAAATTGTAAGCATTTGTATGCGTACTTTATGAACAGCCGAACACTCATACTAGTACGAGCCGGCGTTAAAATGAATTGTTATTTTCATTCAAATAACATACAAGTATATGGCGGCGGATAGTTTGCAAAGTACTATCACTTAATTTTTTGCCAATCACTTGTACTTTGTGTCATTTTTTGACATCTATAAATTTTTTCTTTTTTTTTTCTTAATCTGACATAGTTGTCTTTTATATTATGTTTTGGCTCTTAAGTTTACCACCATAACTTAAGTTTTTTCAATATGTGCCATTATGTTTAGTAGTTTTTGTCTTTTGTACGTTATCATATAAAATTGTAAGCATTTGTATGCGTACTTTATGAACAGCCGACAACTCATACTAGTACGAGCCGGCGTTAAAATGAATTGTTATTTTCATTCAAATAACATACAAGTATATGGCGGCGGATAGTTTGCAAAGTCTTATCACTTAATTTTTTGCCAATCACTTGTACTTTGTGTCATTTTTTGACATATATAAATTTTTTCCTCTATTTTTCTTAATCTGACATAGTTGTCTTTTATATTATATTTTTGGCTCTTAAGTTTACCACCATAACTTAAGTTTTTTCAATATGTGCCATTATGTTTAGTAGTTTTTGTCTTTTGTACGTTAACATATAAAATTGTAAGCATTTGTATGCTTACTTTATGAACAGCCGACAACTCATACTAGTACGAGCCGGCGTTCAAATGAATTGTTATGTTCATTCAAATAACATACAAGTATATGGTGGCGGATACTTTGCAAAGTACTATCACTTGAATTTTTGCCAATCAGTTGTACTTTGTGTCATTTTTTGACATATATAAATTTTTTTCTTTATTTTTTTTAATCTGACATAGTTGTCGTTCATATTATATTTTTGGCTCTTAAGTTTACCACCATAACTTAAGTTTTTTCAATATGTGCCATTATGTTTAGTAGTTTTTGTCTTTTGTACGTTAACATATAAAATTGTAAGCATTTGTATGCGTACTTTATGAACAGCCGACAACTCATACTAGTACGAGCCGGCGTTAAAATGAATTGTTATTTTCATTCAAATAACATACAAGTATATGGCGGTGGATAGTTTGCAAAGTACTATCACTTAATTTTCTGCCAATCAGTTGTACTTTGTGTCATTTTTAGTCATATCTAAATTTTTTCCTTTTTTTTTCTTAATCTGACATAGTTTTCTTTTATATTATATTTTTGGCTCTTAAGTTTACCACCATAACTTAAGTTTTTTCAATATGTGCCATTATGTTTAGTAGTTTTTGTCTTTTGTACGTTATCATATAAAATTGTAAGCATTTGTATGCGTACTTTATGAACAGCCGACAACTCATACTAGTACGAGCCGGCGTTAAAATGAATTGTTATTTTCATTCAAATAACATACAAGTATATGGCGGCGGATAGTTTGCAAAGTACTATCACTTAATTTTTTGCCAATCACTTGTACTTTGTGTCATTTTTTGACATCTATAAATTTTTTCTTTTTTTTTTCTTAATCTGACATAGTTGTCTTTTATATTATATTTTTGGCTCTTAAGTTTACCACTATAACTTAAGTTTTTTCAATATGTGCCATTATGTTTAGTAGTTTTTGTCTTTTGTACGTTAACATATAAAATTGTAAGCATTTGTATGCGTACTTTATGAACAGCCGACAACTCATACTAGTACGAGCCGGCGTTCAAATGAATTGTTATTTTCATTCAAATAACATGCAAGTATATGGCGGCGGATAGTTTGCAAAGTACTATCACTTAATTTTTTGCCAATCAATTGTACTTTGTGTCATTTTTTGACATATATAAATTTTTTCCTCTATTTTTCTTAATCTGACATAGTTGTCTTTTATATTATATTTTTGGCTCTTAAGTTTACCACCATAACTTAAGTTTTTTCAATATGTGCCATTATGTTTAGTAGTTTTTGTCTTTTGTACGTTAACATATAAAATTGTAAGCATTTGTATGCGTACTTTATGAACAGCCGACAACTCATACTAGTACGAGCCAGCGTTAAAATGAATTGTTATTTTCATTCAAATAACATACAAGTATATGGTGGCGGATACTTTGCAAAGTACTATCACTTAATTTTTTGCCAATCACTTGTACTTTGTGTCATTTTTTGACATATATAAATTTTTTCCTCTATTTTTCTTAATCTGACATAGTTGTCTTTTATATTTCATTTTTGGCTCTTAAGTTTACCACCATAACTTAAGTTTTTTCAATATGTGCCATTATGTTTAGTAGTTTTTGTCTTTTGTACGTTAACATATAAAATTGTAAGCATTTGTATGCTTACTTTATGAACAGCCGACAACTCATACTAGTACAAGCCGGCGTTCAAATGAATTGTTATTTTCATTCAAATAACATACAAGTATATGGTGGCGGATACTTTGCAAAGTACTATCACTTAAATTTTTGCCAATCAGTTGTACTTTGTGTCATTTTTTGACATATATAAATTTTTTCCTTTTTTTTTCTTAATCTGACATAGTTGTTTTTTATATTATATTTTTGGCTCTTAAGTTTACCACCATAACTTAAGTTTTTTCAATATGTGCCATTATGTTTAGTAGTTTTTGTCTTTTGTACGTTAACATATAAAATTGTAAGCATTTGTATGCGTACTTTATGAACAGCCGACAACTCATACTAGTACGAGCCGGCGTTAAAATAAATTGTTATTTTCATACAAATAACATACAAGTATATGGCGGTGGATAGTTTGCAAAGTACTATCACTTAATTTTCTGCTAATCAGTTGTACTTTTTGTCATTTTTTGACATATCTAAATTTTTTCCTTTTTTTTTCTTAATCTGACATAGTTGTCTTTTATATTATATTTTTGGCTCTTAAGTTTACCACCATAACTTAAGTTTTTTCAATATGTGCCATTATGTTTAGTAGTTTTTGTCTTTTGTACGTTAACATATAAAATTGTAAGCATTTGTATGCGTACTTTATGAACAGCCGACAACTCATACTAGTACGAGCCGGCGTTAAAATGAATTGTTATTTTCATTCAAATAACATGCAAGTATATGGCGGCGGATAGTTTGCAAAGTACTATCACTTAATTTTTTGCCAATCACTTGTACTTTGTGTCATTTTTTGACATATATAAATTTTTTTCTTTATTTTTCTTAATCTGACATAGTTGTCGTTCATATTATATTTTTGGCTCTTAAGTTTACCACCATAACTTAAGTTTTTTCAATATGTGCCATTATGTTTAGTAGTTTTTGTCTTTTGTACGTTAACATATAAAATTGTAAGCATTTGTATGCGTACTTTATGAACAGCCGACAACTCATACTAGTACGAGCCGGCGTTAAAATGAATTGTTATTTTTATTCAAATAACATACGAGTATATGGCGGCGGATAGTTTGCAAAGTACTATCACTTAATTTTTTGCCAATCAGTTGTACTTTGTGTCATTTTTTGACATCTATAAATTTTTTCCTTTTTTTTTCTTAATCTGACATAGTTGTCTTTTATATTATATTTTTGGCTCTCAAGTTTACCACCATAACTTAAGTTTTTTCAATATGTGCCATTATGTTTAGTAGTTTTTGTCTTTTGTACGTTAACATATAAAATTGTAAGCATTTGTATGCTTACTTTATGAACAGCCGACAACTCATACTAGTACGAGCCGGCGTTCAAATGAATTATTATTTTCATTCAAATAACATACAAGTATATGGCGGCGGATAGTTTGCAAAGTACTATCACTTAATTTTTTGCCAATCAGTTGTACTTTGTGTCATTTTTTGACATCTATAAATTTTTTCCTTTTTTTTTCTTAATCTGACATAGTTGTCTTTTATATTATATTTTTGGCTCTTAAGTTTACCACCATAACTTAAGTTTTTTCAATATGTGCCATTATGTTTAGTAGTTTTTGTCTTTTGTACGTTAACATATAAAATTGTAAGCATTTGTATGCGTACTTTATGAACAGCCGACAACTCATACTAGTACGAGCCGGCGTTAAAATGAATTGTTATTTTCATTCAAATAACATGCAAGTATATGGCGGCGGATAGTTTGCAAAGTACTATCACTTAATTTTTTGCCAATCACTTGTACTTTGTGTCATTTTTTGACATATATAAATTTTTTTCTTTATTTTTCTTAATCTGACATAGTTGTCGTTCATATTATATTTTTGGCTCTTAAGTTTACCACCATAACTTAAGTTTTTTCAATATGTGCCATTATGTTTAGTAGTTTTTGTCTTTTGTACGTTAACATATAAAATTGTAAGCATTTGTATGCGTACTTTATGAACAGCCGACAACTCATACTAGTACGAGCCGGCGTTAAAATGAATTGTTATTTTTATTCAAATAACATACGAGTATATGGCGGCGGATAGTTTGCAAAGTACTATCACTTAATTTTTTGCCAATCAGTTGTACTTTGTGTCATTTTTTGACATCTATAAATTTTTTCCTTTTTTTTTCTTAATCTGACATAGTTGTCTTTTATATTATATTTTTGGCTCTCAAGTTTACCACCATAACTTAAGTTTTTTCAATATGTGCCATTATGTTTAGTAGTTTTTGTCTTTTGTACGTTAACATATAAAATTGTAAGCATTTGTATGCTTACTTTATGAACAGCCGACAACTCATACTAGTACGAGCCGGCGTTCAAATGAATTATTATTTTCATTCAAATAACATACAAGTATATGGTGGCGGATACTTTGCAAAGTACTATCACTTAATTTTTTGCCAATCAGTTGTACTTTGTGTCATTTTTTGACATATATAAATTTTTTTCTTTTTTTTTCTTAATCTGACATAGTTGTCTTTTATATTATGTTTTGGCTCTTAAGTTTACCACCATAACTTAAGTTTTTTCAATATGTGCCATTATGTTTAGTAGTTTTTGTCTTTTGTACGTTATCATATAAAATTGTAAGCATTTGTATGCGTACTTTATGAACAGCCGACAACTCATACTAGTACGAGCCGGCGTTAAAATGAATTGTTATTTTCATTCAAATAACATACAAGTATATGGCGGCGGATAGTTTGCAAAGTCTTATCACTTAATTTTTTGCCAATCACTTGTACTTTGTGTCATTTTTTGACATATATAAATTTTTTCCTCTATTTTTCTTAATCTGACATAGTTGTCTTTTATATTATATTTTTGGCTCTTAAGTTTACCACCATAACTTGAGTTTTTTCAATATGTGCCATTATGTTTAGTAGTTTTTGTCTTTTGTACGTTAACATATAAAATTGTAAGCATTTGTATGCGTACTTTATGAACAGCCGACAACTCATACTAGTACGAGCCGGCGTTAAAATGAATTGTTATTTTCATTCAAATAACATACAAGTATATGGCGGCGGATAGTTTGCAAAGTACTATCACTTAATTTTCTGCCAATCAGTTGTACTTTGTGTCATTTTTTGACATATCTAAATTTTTTCCTTTTTTTTTCTTAATCTGACATAGTTGTCTTTTATATTATATTTTTGGCTCTTAAGTTTACCACCATAACTTAAGTTTTTTCAATATGTGCCATTATGTTTAGTAGTTTTTGTCTTTTGTACGTTAACATATAAAATTGTAAGCATTTGTATGCGTACTTTAAGAACAGCCGACAACTCATACTAGTACGAGCCGGCGTTAAAATGAATTGTTATTTTCATTCAAATAACATGCAAGTATATGGCGGCGGATAGTTTGCAAAGTACTATCACTTAATTTTTTGCCAATCACTTGTACTTTGTGTCATTTTTTGACATATATAAATTTTTTTCTTTATTTTTCTTAATCTGACATAGTTGTCGTTCATATTATATTTTTGGCTCTTAAGTTTACCACCATAACTTAAGTTTTTTCAATATGTGCCATTATGTTTAGTAGTTTTTGTCTTTTGTACGTTAACATATAAAATTGTAAGCATTTGTATGCGTACTTTATGAACAGCCGACAACTCATACTAGTACGAGCCGGCGTTAAAATGAATTGTTATTTTCATTCAAATAACATACAAGTATATGGCGGTGGATAGTTTGCAAAGTACTATCACTTAATTTTCTGCCAATCAGTTGTACTTTGTGTCATTTTTTGTCATATCTAAATTTTTTCCTTTTTTTTTCTTAATCTGACATAGTTGTCTTTTATATTATATTTTTGGCTCTTAAGTTTACCACCATAACTTAAGTTTTTTCAATATGTGCCATTATGTTTAGTAGTTTTTGTCTTTTGTACGTTATCATATAAAATTGTAAGCATTTGTATGCGTACTTTATGAACAGCCGACAACTCATACTAGTACGAGCCGGCGTTAAAATAAATTGATATTTTCATTCAAATAACATACAAGTATATGGCGGCGGATAGTTTGCAAAGTACTATCACTTAATTTTTTGCCAATCACTTGTACTTTGTGTCATTTTTTGACATCTATAAATTTTTTCTTTTTTTTTTCTTAATCTGACATGGTTGTCTTTTATATTATATTTTTGGCTCTTAAGTTTACCACCATAACTTAAGTTTTTTCAATATGTGCCATTATGTTTAGTAGTTTTTGTCTTTTGTACGTTAACATATAAAATTGTAAGCATTTGTATGCGTACTTTATGAACAGCCGACAACTCATACTAGTACGAGCCGGCGTTAAAATGAATTGTTATTTTCATTCAAATAACATGCAAGTATATGGCGGCGGATAGTTTGCAACGTACTATCACTTAATTTTTTGCCAATCACTTGTACTTTGTGTCATTTTTTGACATATATAAATTTTTCCTTTATTTTTCTTAATCTGACATAGTTGTCTTTTATATTATATTTTTGGCTCTTAAGTTTACCACCATAACTTAAGTTTTTTCAATATGTGCCATTATGTTTAGTAGTTTTTGTCTTTTGTACGTTAACATATAAAATTGTAAGCATTTGTATGCTTACTTTATGAACAGCCGACAACTCATACTAGTACGAGCCGGCGTTCAAATGAATTGTTATTTTCATTCAAATAACATACAAGTATATGGTGGCGGATACTTTGCGAAGTACTATCACTTAATTTTTTGCCAATCAGTTGTACTTTGTGTCATTTTTTGACATATATAAATTTTTTTCTTTTTTTTTCTTAATCTGACATAGTTGTCTTTTATATTATATTTTTGGCTCTTAAGTTTACCACCATAACTTAAATTTTTTCAATATGTGCCATTATGTTTAGTAGTTTTTGTCTTTTGTACGTTATCATATAAAATTGTAAGCATTTGTATGCGTACTTTATGAACAGCCGACAACTCATACTAGTACGAGCCGGCGTTAAAATGAATTGTTATTTTCATTCAAATAACATACAAGTATATGGCGGCGGATAGTTTGCAACGTACTATCACTTAATTTTTTGCCAATCACGTGTACTTTGTGTCATTTTTTGACATCTATAAATTTTTTCTTTTTTTTTTCTTAATCTGACATAGTTGTCTTTTATATTATATTTTTGGCTCTTAAGTTTACCACCATAACTTAAGTTTTTTCAATATGTGCCATTATGTTTAGTAGTTTTTGTCTTTTGTACGTTAACATATAAAATTGTAAGCATTTGTATGCTTACTTTATGAACAGCCGACAACTCATACTAGTACGAGCCGGCGTTCAAATGAATTGTTATTTTCATTCAAATAACATACAAGTATATGGTGGCGGATACTTTGCAAAGTACTATCACTTAATTTTTTGCCAATCAGTTGTACTTTGTGTCATTTTTTGACATATCTAAATTGTTTCCTTTTTTTTTCTTAATCTGACATAGTTGTCTTTTATATTATATTTTTGGCTCTTAAGTTTACCACCATAACTTAAGTTTTTTCAATATGTGCCATTATGTTTAGTAGTTTTTGTCTTTTGTACGTTAACATATAAAATTGTAAGCATTTGTATGCGTACTTTATGAACAGCCGACAACTCATACTAGTACGAGCCGGCGTTAAAATGAATTGTTATTTTCATTCAAATAACATGCAAGTATATGGCGGCGGATAGTTTGCAAAGTACTATCACTTAATTTTTTGCCAATCACTTGTACTTTGTGTCATTTTTTGACATATATAAATTTTTTTCTTTATTTTTCTTAATCTGACATAGTCGTCGTTCATATTATATTTTTGGCACTTAAGTTTACCACCATAACTTAAGTTTTTTCAATATGTGCCATTATGTTTAGTAGTTTTTGTCTTTTGTACGTTAACATATAAAATTGTAAGCATTTGTATGCGTACTTTATGAACAGCCGACAACTCATACTAGTACGAGCCGGCGTTAAAATGAATTGTTATTTTCATTCAAATAACATACGAGTATATGGCGGCGGATAGTTTGCAAAGTACTATCACTTAATTTTTTGCCAATCAGTTGTACTTTGTGTCATTTTTTGACATCTATAAATTTTTTCCTTTTTTTTTCTTAATCTGACATAGTTGTCTTGTATATTATATTTTTGGCTCTTAAGTTTACCACCATAACTTAAGTTTTTTCAATATGTGCCATTATGTTTAGTAGTTTTTGTCTTTTGTACGTTAACATATAAAATTGTAAGCATTTGTATGCGTACTTTATGAACAGCCGACAACTCATACTAGTACGAGCCGGCGTTAAAATGAATTGTTGTTTTCATTCTAATAACATGCAAGTATATGGCGGCGGATAGTTTGCAAAGTACTATCACTTAATTTTTTGCCAATCACTTGTACTTTGTGTCATTTTTTGACATATATAAATTTTTTTCTTTATTTTTCTCAATCTGACATAGTTGTTGTTCATATTATATTTTTGGCTCTTAAGTTTACCACCATAACTTAAGTTTTTCCAATATGTGCCATTATGTTTAGTAGTTTTTGTCTTTTGTACGTTAACATATAAAATTGTAAGCATTTGTATGCGTACTTTATGAACAACCGACAACTCATACTAGTACGAGCCGGCGTTAAAATGAATTGTTATTTTCATTCAAATAACATACAAGTATATGGCGGTGGATAGTTTGCAAAGTACTATCACTTAATTTTCTGCCAATCAGTTGTACTTTGTGTCATTTTTTGTCATATCTAAATTTTTTCCTTTTTTTTTCTTAATCTGACATAGTTGTCTTTTATATTATATTTTTGGCTCTTAAGTTTACCACCATAACTTAAGTTTTTTCAATATGTGCCATTATGTTTAGTAGTTTTTGTCTTTTGTACGTTAACATATAAAATTGTAAGCATTTGTATGCGTACTTTATGAACAGCCGACAACTCATACTAGTACGAGCCGGCGTTAAAATGAATTGTTATTTTCATTCAAATAACACGCAAGTATATGGCGGCGGATAGTTTGCAACGTACTATCACTTAATTTTTTGCCAATCACTTGTACTTTGTGTCATTTTTTGACATCTATAAATTTTTTCCTTTTTTTTTCTTAATCTGACATAGTTGTCTTTTATATTATATTTTTGGCTCTTAAGTTTACCACCATAACTTAAGTTTTTTCAATATGTGCCATTATGTTTAGTAGTTTTTGTCTTTTGTACGTTATCATATAAAATTGTAAGCATTTGTATGCGTACTTTATGAACAGCCGACAACTCATACTAGTACGAGCCGGCGTTAAAATAAATTGTTATTTTCATTCAAATAACATACAAGTATATGGCGGCGGATAGTTTGCAAAGTACTATCACTTAATTTTTTGCCAATCACTTGTACTTTGTGTCATTTTTTGACATCTATAAATTTTTTCTTTTTTTTTTCTTAATCTGACATAGTTGTCTGTTATATTATATTTTTGGCTCTTAAGTTTACCACCATAACTTAAGTTTTTTCAATATGTGCCATTATGTTTAGTAGTTTTTGTCTTTTGTACGTTAACATATAAAATTGTAAGCATTTGTATGCGTACTTTATGAACAGCCGACAACTCATACTAGTACGAGCCGGCGTTAAAATGAATTGTTATTTTCATTCAAATAACATGCAAGTATATGGCGGCGGATAGTTTGCAACGTACTATCACTTAATTTTTTGCCCATCACTTGTACTTTGTGTCATTTTTTGACATCTATAAATTTTTTCTTTTTTTTTTCTTAATCTGACATAGTTGTCTTTTATATTATATTTTTGGCTCTTAAGTTTACCACCATAACTTAAGTTTTTTCAATATGTGCCATTATGTTTAGTAGTTTTTGTCTTTTGTACGTTAACATATAAAATTGTAAGCATTTGTATGCTTACTTTATGAACAGCCGACAACTCATACTAGTACGAGCCGGCGTTCAGATGAATCGTTATTTTCATTCAAATAACATACAAGTATATGGTGGCGGATACTTTGCAAAGTACTATCACTCAATTTTTTGCCAATCAGTTGTACTTTGTGTCATCTTTTTACATATATAAATTTTTTTCTTTTTTTTTCTTAATCTGACATAGTTGTCTTTTATATTATGTTTTGGCTCTTAAGTTTACCAACATAACTTAAGTTTTTTCAATATGTGCCATTATGTTTAGTAGTTTTTGTCTTTTGTACGTTATCATATAAAATTGTAAGCATTTGTATGCGTACTTTATGAACAGCCGACAACTCATACTAGTACGAGCCGGCGTTAAAATGAATTGTTATTTTCATTCAAATAACATACAAGTATATGGCGGCGGATAGTTTGCAAAGTCTTATCACTTAATTTTTTGCCAATCACTTGTACTTTGTGTCATTTTTTGACATATATAAATTTTTCCTCTATTATTTTTAATCTGACATAGTTGTCTTTCATATTATATTTTTGGCTCTTAAGTTTACCACCATAACTTAAGTTTTTTCAATATGTGCCATTATGTTTAGTAGTTTTTGTCTTTCGTACGTTAACATATAAAATTGTAAGCATTTGTATGCGTACTTTATGAACAGCCGAAAACTCATACTAGTACGAGCCGGCGTTAAAATGAATTGTTATTTTCATTCAAATAACATACAAGTATATGACGGCGGATAGTTTGCAAAGTACTATCACTTAATTTTCTGCCAATCAGTTGTACTTTGTGTCATTTTTTGACATATCTAAATTTTTTCCTTTTTTTTTCTTAATCTGACATAGTTGTCTTTTATATTATATTTTTGGCTCTTAAGTTTACCACCATAACTTAAGTTTTTTCAATATGTGCCATTATGTTTAGTAGTTTTTGTCTTTTGTACATTAACATATAAAATTGTAAGCATTTGTATGCGTACTTTATGAACAGCCGACAACTCATACTAGTACGAGCCGGCGTTAAAATGAATTGTTATTTTTATTCAAATAACATACGAGTATATGGCGGCGGATAGTTTGCAAAGTACTATCACTTAATTTTTTGCCAATCAGTTGTACTTTGTGTCATTTTTTGACATCTATAAATTTTTTCCTTTTTTTTTCTTAATCTGACATAGTTGTCTTTTATATTATATTTTTGGCTCTTAAGTTTACCACCATAACTTAAGTTTTTTCAATATGTGCCATTATGTTTAGTAGTTTTTGTCTTTTGTACGTTAACATATAAAATTGTAAGCATTTGTATGCTTACTTTATGAACAGCCGACAACTCATACTAGTACGAGCCGGCGTTCAAATGAATTATTATTTTCATTCAAATAACATACAAGTATATGGTGGCGGATACTTTGCAAAGTACTATCACTTAATTTTTCGCCAATCAGTTGTACTTTGTGTCATTTTTTGACATATATAAATTGTTTTCTTTTTTTTTCTTAATCTGACATAGTTGTCTTTTATATTATGTTTTGGCTCTTAAGTTTACCACCATAACTTAAGTTTTTTCAATATGTGCCATTATGTTTAGTAGTTTTTGTCTTTTGTACGTTATCATATAAAATTGTAAGCATTTGTATGCGTACTTTATGAACAGCCGACAACTCATACTAGTACGAGCCGGCGTTAAAATGAATTGTTATTTTCATTCAAATAACATACAAGTATATGGCGGCGGATAGTTTGCAAAGTCTTATCACTTAATTTTTTGCCAATCAGTTGTACTTTGTGTCATTTTTTGACATATCTAAATTTTTTCCTTTTTTTTTCTTAATCTGACATAGTTGTCTTTTATATTATATTTTTGGCTCTTAAGTTTACCACCATAACTTAAGTTTTTTCAATATGTGCCATTATGTTTAGTAGTTTTTGTCTTTTGTACGTTAACATATAAAATTGTAAGCATTTGTATGCGTACTTTATGAACAGCCGACAACTCATACTAGTACGAGCCGGCGTTAAAATGAATTGTTATTTTCATTCAAATAACATGCAAGTATATGGCGGCGGATAGTTTGCAAAGTACTATCACTTAATTTTTTGCCAATCACTTGTACTTTGTGTCATTTTTTGACATATATAAATTGTTTTCTTTATTTTTCTTAATCTGACATAGTTGTCGTTCATATTATATTTTTGGCTCTTAAGTTTACCACCATAACTTAAGTTTTTTCAATATGTGCCATTATGTTTAGTAGTTTTTGTCTTTTGTACGTTAACATATAAAATTGTAAGCATTTGTATGCGTACTTTATGAACAGCCGACAACTCATACTAGTACGAGCCGGCGTTAAAATGAATTGTTATTTTTATTCAAATAACATACGAGTATATGGCGGCGGATAGTTTGCAAAGTACTATCACTTAATTTTTTGCCAATCAGTTGTACTTTGTGTCATTTTTTGACATCTCTAAATTTTTTCCTTTTTTTTTCTTAATCTGACATAGTTGTCTTTTATATTATATTTGTGGCTCTTAAGTTTACCACCATAACTTAAGTTTTTTCAATATGTGCCATTATGTTTAGTAGTTTTTGTCTTTTGTACGTTAACATATAAAATTGTAAGCATTTGTATGCGTACTCTATGAACAGCCGACAACTCATACTAGTACGAGCCGGCGTTAAAATGAATTGTTATTTTCATTCAAATAACATACAAGTATATGGCGGTGGATAGTTTGCAAAGTACTATCACTTAATTTTCTGCCAATCAGTTGTACTTTGTGTCATTTTTTGTCATATCTAAATTTTTTCCTTTTTTTTTCTTAATCTGACATAGTTGTCTTTTATATTACATTTTTGGCTCTTAAGTTTACCACCATAACTTAAGTTTTTTCAATATGTGCCATTATGTTTAGTAGTTTTTGTCTTTTGTACGTTATCATATAAAATTGTAAGCATTTGTATGCGTACTTTATGAACAGCCGAACACTCATACTAGTACGAGCCGGCGTTAAAATGAATTGTTATTTTCATTCAAATAACATACAAGTATATGGCGGCGGATAGTTTGCAAAGTACTATCACTTAATTTTTTGCCAATCACTTGTACTTTGTGTCATTTTTTGACATCTATAAATTTTTTCTTTTTTTTTTCTTAATCTGACATAGTTGTCTTTTATATTATGTTTTGGCTCTTAAGTTTACCACCATAACTTAAGTTTTTTCAATATGTGCCATTATGTTTAGTAGTTTTTGTCTTTTGTACGTTATCATATAAAATTGTAAGCATTTGTATGCGTACTTTATGAACAGCCGACAACTCATACTAGTACGAGCCGGCGTTAAAATGAATTGTTATTTTCATTCAAATAACATACAAGTATATGGCGGCGGATAGTTTGCAAAGTCTTATCACTTAATTTTTTGCCAATCACTTGTACTTTGTGTCATTTTTTGACATATATAAATTTTTTCCTCTATTTTTCTTAATCTGACATAGTTGTCTTTTATATTATATTTTTGGCTCTTAAGTTTACCACCATAACTTAAGTTTTTTCAATATGTGCCATTATGTTTAGTAGTTTTTGTCTTTTGTACGTTAACATATAAAATTGTAAGCATTTGTATGCTTACTTTATGAACAGCCGACAACTCATACTAGTAGGAGCCGGCGTTCAAATGAATTGTTATGTTCATTCAAATAACATACAAGTATATGGTGGCGGATACTTTGCAAAGTACTATCACTTGAATTTTTGCCAATCAGTTGTACTTTGTGTCATTTTTTGACATATATAAATTTTTTTCTTTATTTTTTTTAATCTGACATAGTTGTCGTTCATATTATATTTTTGGCTCTTAAGTTTACCACCATAACTTAAGTTTTTTCAATATGTGCCATTATGTTTAGTAGTTTTTGTCTTTTGTACGTTAACATATAAAATTGTAAGCATTTGTATGCGTACTTTATGAACAGCCGACAACTCATACTAGTACGAGCCGGCGTTAAAATGAATTGTTATTTTCATTCAAATAACATACAAGTATATGGCGGTGGATAGTTTGCAAAGTACTATCACTTAATTTTCTGCCAATCAGTTGTACTTTGTGTCATTTTTAGTCATATCTAAATTTTTTCCTTTTTTTTTCTTAATCTGACATAGTTTTCTTTTATATTATATTTTTGGCTCTTAAGTTTACCACCATAACTTAAGTTTTTTCAATATGTGCCATTATGTTTAGTAGTTTTTGTCTTTTGTACGTTATCATATAAAATTGTAAGCATTTGTATGCGTACTTTATGAACAGCTGACAACTCATACTAGTACGAGCCGGCGTTAAAATGAATTGTTATTTTCATTCAAATAACATACAAGTATATGGCGGCGGATAGTTTGCAAAGTACTATCACTTAATTTTTTGCCAATCACTTGTACTTTGTGTCATTTTTTGACATCTATAAATTTTTTCTTTTTTTTTTCTTAATCTGACATAGTTGTCTTTTATATTATATTTTTGGCTCTTAAGTTTACCACTATAACTTAAGTTTTTTCAATATGTGCCATTATGTTTAGTAGTTTTTGTCTTTTGTACGTTAACATATAAAATTGTAAGCATTTGTATGCGTACTTTATGAACAGCCGACAACTCATACTAGTACGAGCCGGCGTTCAAATGAATTGTTATTTTCATTCAAATAACATGCAAGTATATGGCGGCGGATAGTTTGCAAAGTACTATCACTTAATTTTTTGCCAATCAATTGTACTTTGTGTCATTTTTTGACATATATAAATTTTTTCCTCTATTTTTCTTAATCTGACATAGTTGTCTTTTATATTATATTTTTGGCTCTTAAGTTTTCCACCATAACTTAAGTTTTTTCAATATGTGCCATTATGTTTAGTAGTTTTTGTCTTTTGTACGTTAACATATAAAATTGTAAGCATTTGTATGCGTACTTTATGAACAGCCGACAACTCATACTAGTACGAGCCAGCGTTAAAATGAATTGTTATTTTCATTCAAATAACATACAAGTATATGGTGGCGGATACTTTGCAAAGTACTATCACTTAATTTTTTGCCAATCACTTGTACTTTGTGTCATTTTTTGACATATATAAATTTTTTCCTCTATTTTTCTTAATCTGACATAGTTGTCTTTTATATTTCATTTTTGGCTCTTAAGTTTACCACCATAACTTAAGTTTTTTCAATATGTGCCATTATGTTTAGTAGTTTTTGTCTTTTGTACGTTAACATATAAAATTGTAAGCATTTGTATGCTTACTTTATGAACAGCCGACAACTCATACTAGTACAAGCCGGCGTTCAAATGAATTGTTATTTTCATTCAAATAACATACAAGTATATGGTGGCGGATACTTTGCAAAGTACTATCACTTAAATTTTTGCCAATCAGTTGTACTTTGTGTCATTTTTTGACATATATGAATTTTTTCCTTTTTTTTTCTTAATCTGACATAGTTGTTTTTTATATTATATTTTTGGCTCTTAAGTTTACCACCATAACTTAAGTTTTTTCAATATGTGCCATTATGTTTAGTAGTTTTTGTCTTTTGTACGTTAACATATAAAATTGTAAGCATTTGTATGCGTACTTTATGAACAGCCGACAACTCATACTAGTACGAGCCGGCGTTAAAATGAATTGTTATTTTCATTCAAATAACATGCAAGTATATGGCGGCGGATAGTTTGCAAAGTACTATCACTTAATTTTTTGCCAATCACTTGTACTTTGTGTCATTTTTTGACATATATGAATTTTTTTCTTTATTTTTCTTAATCTGACATAGTTGTCGTTCATATTATATTTTTGGCTCTTAAGTTTACCACCATAACTTAAGTTTTTTCAATATGTTCCATTATGTTTAGTAGTTTTTGTCTTTTGTACGTTAACATATAAAATTGTAAGCATTTGTATGCGTACTTTATGAACAGCCGACAACTCATACTAGTACGAGCCGGCGTTAAAATGAATTGTTATTTTCATTCAAATAACATACAAGTATATGGCGGCGGATAGTTTGCAAAGTACTATCACTTAATTTTTTGCCAATCAGTTGTACTTTGTGTCATTTTTTGACATCTATAAATTTTTTCCTTTTTTTTTCTTAATCTGACATAGTTGTCTTTTATATTATATTTTTGGCTCTTAAGTTTACCACCATAACTTAAGTTTTTTCAATATGTGCCATTATGTTTAGTAGTTTTTGTCTTTTGTACGTTAACATATAAAATTGTAAGCATTTGTATGCGTACTTTATGAACAGCCGACAACTCATACTAGTACGAGCCGGCGTTAAAATAAATTGTTATTTTCATACAAATAACATACAAGTATATGGCGGTGGATAGTTTGCAAAGTACTATCACTTAATTTTCTGCTAATCAGTTGTACTTTGTGTCATTTTTTGACATATCTAAATTTTTTCCTTTTTTTTTCTTAATCTGACATAGTTGTCTTTTATATTATATTTTTGGCTCTTAAGTTTACCACCATAACTTAAGTTTTTTCAATATGTGCCATTATGTTTAGTAGTTTTTGTCTTTTGTACGTTAACATATAAAATTGTAAGCATTTGTATGCGTACTTTATGAACAGCCGACAACTCATACTAGTACGAGCCGGCGTTAAAATGAATTGTTATTTTCATTCGAATAACATACAAGTATGTGGCGGCGGATAGTTTGCAAAGTACTATCACTTAATTTTTTGCCAATCACTTGTACTTTGTGTCATTTTTTGCCATCTATGAATTTTTTCTTTTTTTTTTCTTAATCTGACATAGTTGTCTTTTATATTATATTTTTGGCTCTTAAGTTTACCACTATAACTTAAGTTTTTTCAATATGTGCCATTATGTTTAGTAGTTTTTGTCTTTTGTACGTTAACATATAAAATTGTAAGCATTTGTATGCGTACTTTATGAACAGCCGACAACTCATACTAGTACGAGCCGGCGTTCAAATGAATTGTTATTTTCATTCAAATAACATGCAAGTATATGGCGGCGGATAGTTTGCAAAGTACTATCACTTAATTTTTTGCCAATCACTTGTACTTTGTGTCATTTTTTGACATATATAAATTTTTTCCTCTATTTTTCTTAATCTGACATAGTTGTCTTTTATATTATATTTTTGGCTCTTAAGTTTACCACCATAACTTAAGTTTTTTCAATATGTGCCATTATGTTTAGTAGTTTTTGTCTTTTGTACGTTAACATATAAAATTGTAAGCATTTGTATGCTTACTTTATGAACAGCCGACAACTCATACTAGTACGAGCCGGCGTTCAAATGAATTGTTATTTTCATTCAAATAACATACAAGTATATGGTGGCGGATACTTTGCAAAGTACTATCACTTAAATTTTTGACAATCAGTTGTACTTTGTGTCATTTTTTGACATATATAAATTTTTTCCTTTTTTTTTCTTAATCTGACATAGTTGTCTTTTATATTATATTTTTGGCTCTTAAGTTTACCACCATAACTTAAGTTCTTTCAATATGTGCTATTATGTTTAGTAGTTTTTGTCTTTTGTACGTTAACATATAAAATTGTAAGCATTTGTATGCGTACTTTATGAACAGCCGACAACTCATACTAGTACGAGCCGGCGTTAAAATGAATTGTTATTTTCATTCAAATAACATACAAGTATATGGCGGCGGATAGTTTGCAAAGTACTATCACTTAATTTTCTGCCAATCAGTTGTACTTTGTGTCATTTTTTGACATATCTAAATTTTTTCCTTTTTTTTTCTTAATCTGACATAGTTGTCTTTTATATTATATTTTTGGCTCTTAAGTTTACCACCATAACTTAAGTTTTTTCAATATGTGCCATTATGTTTAGTAGTTTTTGTCTTTTGTACGTTAACATATAAAATTGTAAGCATTTGTATGCGTACTTTATGAACAGCCGACAACTCATACTAGTACGAGCCGGCGTTAAAATAGATTGTTATTTTCATTCAAATAACATGCAAGTATATGGCGGCGGATAGTTTGCAAAGTACTATCACTTAATTTTTTGCCAATCACTTGTACTTTGTGTCATTTTTTGACATATATAAATTTTTTTCTTTATTTTTCTTAATCTGACATAGTTGTCGTTCATATTATATTTTTGGCTCTTAAGTTTACCACCATAACTTAAGTTTTTTCAATATGTGCCATTATGTTTAGTAGTTTTTGTCTTTTGTACGTTAACAGATAAAATTGTAAGCATTTGTATGCGTACTTTATGAACAGCCGACAACTCATACTAGTACGAGCCGGCGTTAAAATGAATTGTTATTTTCATTCAAATAACATACGAGTATATGGCGGCGGATAGTTTGCAAAGTACTATCACTTAATTTTTTGCCAATCAGTTGTACTTTGTGTCATTTTTTGACATCTATAAATTTTTTCCTTTTTTTTTCTTAATCTGACATAGTTGTCTTTTATATTATATTTTTGGCTCTTAAGTTTACCACCATATTTTAAGTTCTTTCAATATGTGCCATTATGTTTAGTAGTTTTTGTCTTTTGTACGTTAACATATAAAATTGTAAGCATTTGTATGCGTACTTTATGAACAGCCGACAACTCATACTAGTACGAGCCGGCGTTAAAATGAATTGTTATTTTCATTCAAATAACATGCAAGTATATGGCGGCGGATAGTTTGCAAAGTACTATCACTTAATTTTTTGCCAATCACTTGTACTTTGTGTCATTTTTTGACATATATAAATTTTTTCCTCTATTTTTCTTAATCTGACATAGTGGTCTTTTATATTTCATTTTTGGCTCTTAAGTTTACCACCATAACTTAAGTTTTTTCAATATGTGCCATTATGTTTAGTAGTTTTTGTCATTTGTACGTTAACATATAAAATTGTAAGCATTTGTATGCTTACTTTATGAACAGCCGACAACTCATACTAGTACAAGCCGGCGTTCAAATGAATTGTTATTTTCATTCAAATAACATACAAGTATATGGTGGCGGATACTTTGCAAAGTACTATCACTTAAATTTTTGCCAATCAGTTGTACTTTGTGTCATTTTTTGACATATATAAATTTTTTCCTTTTTTTTTCTTAATCTGACATAGTTGTTTTTTATATTATATTTTTGGCTCTTAAGTTTACCACCATAACTTAAGTTTTTTCAATATGTGCCATTATGTTTAGTAGTTTTTGTCTTTTGTACGTTAACATATAAAATTGTAAGCATTTGTATGCGTACTTTATGAACAGCCGACAACTCATACTAGTACGAGCCGGCGTTAAAACGAATTGTTATTTTCATTCAAATAACATGCAAGTATATGGCGGCGGATAGTTTGCAAAGTACTATCACTTAATTTTTTGCCAATCACTTGTACTTTGTGTAATTTTTTGACATATATAAATTTTTTTCTTTATTTTTCTTAATCTGACATAGTTGTCGTTCATATTATATTTTTGGCTCTTAAGTTTACCACCATAACTTAAGTTTTTTCAATATGTGCCATTATGTTTAGTAGTTTTTGTCTTTTGTACGTTAACATATAAAATTGTAAGCATTTGTATGCGTACTTTATGAACAGCCGACAACTCATACTAGTACGAGCCGGCGTTAAAATGAATTGTTATTTTCATTCAAATAACATACAAGTATATGGCGGCGGATAGTTTGCAAAGTACTATCACTTAATTTTTTGCCAATCAGTTGTACTTTGTGTCATTTTTTGACATCTATAAATTTTTTCCTTTTTTTTTCTTAATCTGACATAGTTGTCTTTTATATTATATTTTTGGCTCTTAAGTTTACCACCATAACTTAAGTTTTTTCAATATGTGCCAGTATGTTTAGTAGTTTTTGTCTTTTGTACGTTAACATATAAAATTGTAAGCATTTGTATGCGTACTTTATGAACAGCCGACAACTCATACTAGTACGAGCCGGCGTTAAAATAAATTGTTATTTTCATTCAAATAACATACAAGTATATGGCGGTGGATAGTTTGCAAAGTACTATCACTTAATTTTCTGCTAATCAGTTGTACTTTGTGTCATTTTTTGACATATCTAAATTTTTTCCTTTTTTTTTCTTAATCTGACATAGTTGTCTTTTATATTATATTTTTGGCTCTTAAGTTTACCACCATAACTTGAGTTTTTTCAATATGTGCCATTATGTTTAGTAGTTTTTGTCTTTTGTACGTTAACATATAAAATTGTAAGCATTTGTATGCGTACTTTATGAACAGCCGACAACTCATACTAGTACGAGCCGGCGTTAAAATGAATTGTTATTTTCATTCGAATAACATACAAGTATGTGGCGGCGGATAGTTTGCAAAGTACTATCACTTAATTTTTTGCCAATCACTTGTACTTTGTGTCATTTTTTGCCATCTATGAATTTTTTCTTTTTTTTTTCTTAATCTGACATAGTTGTCTTTTATATTATATTTTTGGCTCTTAAGTTTACCACCATAACTTAAATTCTTTCAATATGTGCCATTATGTTTAGTAGTTTTTGTCTTTTGTACGTTAACATATAAAATTGTACGAATTTGTATGCGTACTTTATGAACAGCCGACAACTCATACTAGTACGAGCCGGCGTGAAAATGAATTGTTATTTTCATTCAAATAACATGCAAGTATATGGCGGCGGATAGTTTGCAGAGTACTATCACTCAATTTTTTGCCAATCACTTGTACTTTGTGTCATTTTTTGACATATATAAATTTTTTTCTTTATTTTTCTTAATCTGACATAGTTGTCTTTTATATTATATTTTTGGCTCTTAAGTTTACCACCATAACTTAAGTTTTTTCAATATGTGCCATTATGTTTAGTAGTTTTTGTCTTTTGTACGTTAACATATAAAATTGTAAGCATTTGTATGCTTACTTTATGAACAGCCGACAACTCATACTAGTACGAGCCGGCGTTCAAATGAATTGTTATTTTCATTCAAATAACATACAAGTATATGGTGGCGGATACTTTGCAAAGTACTATCACTTAATTTTTTGCCAATCAGTTGTACTTTGTGTCATTTTTTGACATATATAAATTTTTTTTTTTTTTTTTCTTAATCTGACATAGTTGTCTTTTAAATTATATTTTTGGCTCTTAAGTTTACCACCATAACTTAAGTTTTTTCAATATGTGCCATTATGTTTAGTAGTTTTTGTCTTTTGTACGTTATCATATAAAATTGTAAGCATTTGTATGCGTACTTTATGAACAGCCGAACACTCATACTAGTACGAGCCGGCGTTAAAATGAATTGTTATTTTCATTCAAATAACATACAAGTATATGGTGGCGGATACTTTGCAAAGTACTATCACTTAAATTTTTGCCAATCAGTTGTACTTTGTGTCATTTTTTGACATATATAAATTTTTTCCTTTTTTTTTCTTAATCTGACATAGTTGTCTTTTATATTATATTTTTGGCTCTTAAGTTTACCACCGTAACTTAAGTTCTTTCAATATGTGCCATTATGTTTAGTAGTTTTTGTCTTTTGTACGTTAACATATAAAATTGTAAGCATTTGTATGCGTACTTTATGAACAGCCGACAACTCATACTAGTACGAGCCGGCGTTAAAATGAATTGTTATTTTCATTCAAATAACATACAAGTATATGGCGGCGGATAGTTTGCAAAGTACTATCACTTAATTTTCTGCCAATCAGTTGTACTTTGTGTCATTTTTTGACATATCTAAATTTTTTCCTTTTTTTTTCTTAATCTGACATAGTTGTCTTTTATATTATATTTTTGGCTCTTAAGTTTACCACCATAACTTAAGTTTTTTCAATATGTGCCATTATGTTTAGTAGTTTTTGTCTTTTGTACGTTAACATATAAAATTGTAAGCATTTGTATGCGTACTTTATGAACAGCCGACAACTCATACTAGTACGAGCCGGCGTGAAAATGAATTGTTATTTTCATTCAAATAACATGCAAGTATATGGCGGCGGATAGTTTGCAGAGTACTATCACTCAATTTTTTGCCAATCACTTGTACTTTGTGTCATTTTTTGACATATATAAATTTTTTCCTTTATTTTTCTTAATCTGACATAGTTGTCTTTTATATTATATTTTTGGCTCTTAAGTTTACCACCATAACTTAAGTTTTTTCAATATGTGCCATTATGTTTAGTAGTTTTTGTCTTTTGTACGTTAACATATAAAATTGTAAGCATTTGTATGCTTACTTTATGAACAGCCGACAACTCATACTAGTACGAGCCGGCGTTCAAATGAATTGTTATTTTCATTCAAATAACATACAAGTATATGGTGGCGGATACTTTGCAAAGTACTATCACTTAATTTTTTGCCAATCAGTTGTACTTTGTGTCATTTTTTGACATATATAAATTTTTTTTTTTTTTTTTCTTAATCTGACATAGTTGTCTTTTAAATTATATTTTTGGCTCTTAAGTTTACCACCATAACTTAAGTTTTTTCAATATGTGCCATTATGTTTAGTAGTTTTTGTCTTTTGTACGTTATCATATAAAATTGTAAGCATTTGTATGCGTACTTTATGAACAGCCGAACACTCATACTAGTACGAGCCGGCGTTAAAATGAATTGTTATTTTCATTCAAATAACATACAAGTATATGGTGGCGGATACTTTGCAAAGTACTATCACTTAAATTTTTGCCAATCAGTTGTACTTTGTGTCATTTTTTGACATATATAAATTTTTTCCTTTTTTTTTCTTAATCTGACATAGTTGTCTTTTATATTATATTTTTGGCTCTTAAGTTTACCACCGTAACTTAAGTTCTTTCAATATGTGCCATTATGTTTAGTAGTTTTTGTCTTTTGTACGTTAACATATAAAATTGTAAGCATTTGTATGCGTACTTTATGAACAGCCGACAACTCATACTAGTACGAGCCGGCGTTAAAATGAATTGTTATTTTCATTCAAATAACATACAAGTATATGGCGGCGGATAGTTTGCAAAGTACTATCACTTAATTTTCTGCCAATCAGTTGTACTTTGTGTCATTTTTTGACATATCTAAATTTTTTCCTTTTTTTTTCTTAATCTGACATAGTTGTCTTTTATATTATATTTTTGGCTCTTAAGTTTACCACCATAACTTAAGTTTTTTCAATATGTGCCATTATGTTTAGTAGTTTTTGTCTTTTGTACGTTAACATATAAAATTGTAAGCATTTGTATGCGTACTTTATGAACAGCCGACAACTCATACTAGTACGAGCCGGCGTTAAAATAGATTGTTATTTTCATTCAAATAACATGCAAGTATATGGCGGCGGATAGTTTGCAAAGTACTATCACTTAATTTTTTGCCAATCACTTGTACTTTGTGTCATTTTTTGACATATATAAATTTTTTTCTTTATTTTTCTTAATCTGACATAGTTGTCGTTCATATTATATTTTTGGCTCTTAAGTTTACCACCATAACTTAAGTTTTTTCAATATGTGCCATTATGTTTAGTAGTTTTTGTCTTTTGTACGTTATCATATAAAATTGTAAGCATTTGTATGCGTACTTTATAAACAGCCGACAACTCATACTAGTACGAGCCGGCGTTAAAATGAATTGTTATTTTCATTCAAATAACATACAAGTATATGGCGGCGGATAGTTTGCAAAGTACTATCACTTAATTTTTTGCCAATCAGTTGTACTTTGTGTCATTTTTTGACATCTATAAATTTTTTCCTTTTTTTTTCTTAATCTGACATAGTTGTCTTTTATATTATATTTTTGGCTCTTAAGTTTACCACCATATTTTAAGTTCTTTCAATATGTGCCATTATGTTTAGTAGTTTTTGTCTTTTGTACGTTAACATATAAAATTGTAAGCATTTGTATGCGTACTTTATGAACAGCCGACAACTCATACTAGTACGAGCCGGCGTTAAAATGAATTGTTATTTTCATTCAAATAACATGCAAGTATATGGCGGCGGATAGTTTGCAAAGTACTATCACTTAATTTTTTGCCAATCACTTGTACTTTGTGTCATTTTTTGACATATATAAATTTTTTCCTTTATTTTTCTTAATCTGACATAGTTGTCTTTCATATTATATTTTTGGCTCTTAAGTTTACCACCATAACTTAAGTTTTTTCAATATGTGCCATTATGTTTAGTAGTTTTTGTCTTTTGTACGTTAACATATAAAATTGTAAGCATTTGTATGCTTACTTTATGAACAGCCGACAACTCATACTAGTACGAGCCGGCGTTCAAATGAATTGTTATTTTCATTCAAATAACATACAAGTATATGGTGGCGGATACTTTGCAAAGTACTATCACTTAATTTTTTGCCAATCAGTTGTACTTTGTGTCATTTTTTGACATATATAAATTTTTTTCTTTTTTTTTCTTAATCTGACATAGTTGTCTTTTATATTATGTTTTGGCTCTTAAGTTTACCACCATAACTTAAGTTTTTTCAATATGTGCCATTATGTTTAGTAGTTTTTGTCTTTTGTACGTTATCATATAAAATTGTAAGCATTTGTATGCGTACTTTATGAACAGCCGACAACTCATACTAGTACGAGCCGGCGTTAAAATGAATTGTTATTTTCATTCAAATAACATACGAGTATATGGCGGCGGATAGTTTGCAAAGTACTATCACTTAATTTTTTGCCAATCACTTGTACTTTGTGTCATTTTTTGACATATATAAATTTTTTCCTCTATTTTTCTTAATCTGACATAGTGGTCTTTTATATTTCATTTTTGGCTCTTAAGTTTACCACCATAACTTAAGTTTTTTCAATATGTGCCATTATGTTTAGTAGTTTTTGTCATTTGTACGTTAACATATAAAATTGTAAGCATTTGTATGCTTACTTTATGAACAGCCGACAACTCATACTAGTACAAGCCGGCGTTCAAATGAATTGTTATTTTCATTCAAATAACATACAAGTATATGGTGGCGGATACTTTGCAAAGTACTATCACTTAAATTTTTGCCAATCAGTTGTACTTTGTGTCATTTTTTGACATATATAAATTTTTTCCTTTTTTTTTCTTAATCTGACATAGTTGTTTTTTATATTATATTTTTGGCTCTTAAGTTTACCACCATAACTTAAGTTTTTTCAATATGTGCCATTATGTTTAGTAGTTTTTGTCTTTTGTACGTTAACATATAAAATTGTAAGCATTTGTATGCGTACTTTATGAACAGCCGACAACTCATACTAGTACGAGCCGGCGTTAAAATGAATTGTTATTTTCATTCAAATAACATGCAAGTATATGGCGGCGGATAGTATGCAAAGTACTATCACTTAATTTTTTGCCAATCAGTTGTACTTTGTGTCATTTTTTGACATCTATAAATTTTTTCCTTTTTTTTTCTTAATCTGACATAGTTGTCTTTTATATTATATTTTTGGCTCTTAAGTTTACCACCATAACTTAAGTTTTTTCAATATGTGCCATTATGTTTAGTAGTTTTTGTCTTTTGTACGTTAACATATAAAATTGTAAGCATTTGTATGCGTACTTTATGAACAGCCGACAACTCATACTAGTACGAGCCGGCGTTAAAATGAATTGTTATTTTCATTCAAATAACATACAAGTATATGGCGGCGGATAGTTTGCAAAGTACTATCACTTAATTTTTTGCCAATCAGTTCTACTTTGTGTCACTTTTTGACATATGTAAATTTTTTTCTTTTTTTTTCTTAATCTGACATAGTTGTCTTTTATATTATATTTTTGGCTCTTAAGTTTACCACCATAACTTAAGTTTTTTCAATATGTGCCATTATGTTTAGTAGTTTTTGTCTTTTGTACGTTAACATATAAAATTGTAAGCATTTGTATGCGTACTTTATGAACAGCCGACAACTCATACTAGTACGAGCCGGCGTTCAAATGAATTGTTATTTTCATTCAAATAACATACAAGTATATGGTGGCGGATACTTTGCAAAGTACTATCACTTAAATTTTTGCCAATCAGTTGTACTTTGTGTCATTTTTTGACATATATAAATTTTTTCCTTTTTTTTTCTTAATCTGACATAGTTGTCTTTTATATTATATTTTTGGCTCTTAAGTTTACCACCATAACTTAAGTTCTTTCAATATGTGCCATTATGTTTAGTAGTTTTTGTCTTTTGTACGTTAACATATAAAATTGTAAGCATTTGTATGCGTACTTTATGAACAGCCGACAACTCATACTAGTACGAGCCGGCGTTAAAATGAATTGTTATTTTCATTCAAATAACATACAAGTATATGGCGGCGGATAGTTTGCAAAGTACTATCACTTAATTTTCTGCCAATCAGTTGTACTTTGTGTCATTTTTTGACATATCTAAATTTTTTCCTTTTTTTTTCTTAATCTGACATAGTTGTCTTTTATATTATATTTTTGGCTCCTAAGTTTACCACCATAACTTAAGTTTTTTCAATATGTGCCATTATGTTTAGTAGTTTTTGTCTTTTGTACGTTATCATATAAAATTGTAAGCATTTGTATGCGTACTTTATAAACAGCCGACAACTCATACTAGTACGAGCCGGCGTTAAAATGAATTGTTATTTTCATTCAAATAACATACAAGTATATGGCGGCGGATAGTTTGCAAAGTACTATCACTTAATTTTTTGCCAATCAGTTGTACTTTGTGTCATTTTTTGACATATATAAATTTTTTCCTTATTTTTTCTTAATCTGACATAGTTGTCTTTTATATTATATTTGTGGCTCTTAAGTTTACCACCATAACTTAAGTTTTTTCAATATGTCCCATTATGTTTAGTAGTTTTTGTCTTTTGTACGTTAACATATAAAATTGTAAGCATTTGTATGCGTACTTTATGAACAGCCGACAACTCATACTAGTACGAGCCGAGGTTAAAATGAATTGTTATTTTCAATCAAATAACATACAAGTATATGGCGGCGGATAGTTTGCAAAGTACTATCACTTAATTTTTCGCCAATCAGTTGTACTTTGTGTCATTTTTTGACATCTATAAATTTTTTCCTTTATTTTTCTTAATCTGACATAGTTGTTTTTTATATTATATTTTTGGCTCTTAAGTTTACCACCATAACTTAAGTTTTTTCAATATGTGCCATTATGTTTAGTCGTGTTTGTCTTTTGTACGTTAACATATAAAATTGTAAGCATTTGTATGCTTACTTTATGATCAGCCGACAACTCATACTAGTACGAGCCGGCGTTCAAATGAATTGTTATTTTCATTCAAATAACATACAAGTATATGGTGGCGGATACTTTGCAAAGTACTATCACTTAATTTTTTGCCAATCAGTTGTACTTTGTGTCATTTTTTGACATATATAAATTTTTTCCTTTTTTTTTCTTAATCTGACATAGTTGTTTTTTATATTATATTTTTGGCTCTTAAGTTTACCACCATAACTTAAGTTTTTTCAATATGTGCCATTATGTTTAGTAGTTTTTGTCTTTTGTACGTTAACATATAAAATTGTAAGCATTTGTATGCGTACTTTATGAACAGCCGACAACTCATACTAGTACGAGCCGGCGTTAAAATGAATTGTTATTTTCATTCAAATAACATACAAGTATATGGCGGCGGATAGTTTGCAAAGTACTATCACTTAATTTTTTGCCAATCAGTTGTACTTTGTGTCATTTTTTGACATATATAAATTTTTTCCTTTTTTTTTCTTAATCTGACATAGTTGTCTTTTATATTATATTTTTGGCTCTTAAGTTTACCACCATAACTTGAGTTTTTTCAATATGTGCCATTATGTTTAGTAGTTTTTGTCTTTTGTACGTTAACATATAAAATTGTAAGCATTTGTATGCGTACTTTATGAACAGCCGACAACTCATACTAGTACGAGCCGGCGTTAAAATGAATTGTTATTTTCATTCAAATAACATACAAGTATATGGCGGCGGATAGTTTGCAAAGTACTATCACTTAATTTTTTGCCAATCAGTTGTACTTTGTGTCATTTTTTGACATCTATAAATTTTTTCCTTTTTTTTTCTTAATCTGACATAGTTGTCTTTAATATTATATTTTTGGATCTTAAGTTTACCACCATAACTTAAGTTTTTTCAATATGTGCCATTATGTTTAGTAGTTTTTGTCTTTTGTACGTTAACATATAAAATTGTAAGCATTTGTATGCGTACTTTATGAACAGCCGACAACTCATACAAGTACAAGCCGGCGTTAAAATGAATTGTTATTTTCATTCAAATAACATACAAGTATATGGCGGCGGATAGTTCGCAAAGTAATATCACTTAATTTTTTGCCAATCAGTTGTACTTTGTGTCATTTTTAGACATCTATAAATTTTTTCTTTTTTTTTCTTAATCTGACATGGTAGTCTTCTACATTATATTTTTGGCTCTTAAGTTTACCACCATAACTTAAGTTTTTTCAATATGTGCCATTATGTTCAGTAGTTTTTGTCTTTTGTACGTTAACATATAAAATTGTAAGCATTTGTATGCTTACTTTATGAACAGCCGACAACTCATACTAGTACGAGCCGGCGTTAAAATGAATTGTTATTTTCATTCAAATAACATACAAGTATATGGCGGCGGATAGTTTGCAAAGTACTATCACTTAATTTTTTGCCAATCAGTTGTACTTTGTGTCATTTTTTGACATCTATAAATTTTTTCCTTTTTTTTTCTTAATCTGACATAGTTGTCTTTAATATTACATTTTTGGCTCTTAAGTTTACCACCATAACTTAAGTTTTTTCAATATGTGCCATTATGTTCAGTAGTTTTTGTCTTTTGTACGTTTACATATAAAATTGTAAGCATTTGTATGCTTACTTTATGAACAGCCGACAACTCATACTAGTACGAGCCGGCGTTAAAATGAATTGTTATTTTCATTCAAATAACATACAAGTATATGGCGGCGGATAGTTTGCAAAGTACTATCACTTAATTTTTTGCCAATCAGTTGTACTTTGTGTCATTTTTTTAACATCTATAAATTTTTTCCTTTTTTTTTCTTAATCTGACATAGTTGTCTTTTATATTATATTTTTGGCTCTTAAGTTTACCACCATAACTTAAATTTTTTCAATATGTGCCATTATGTTTAGTAGTTTTTGTCTTTTGTACGTTAACATATAAAATTGTAAGCATTTGTATGCGTACTTTATGAACAGCCGACAACTCATACAAGTACGAGCCGGCGTTAAAATGAATTGTTATTTTCATTCAAATAACATACAAGTATATGGCGGCGGATAGTTTGCAAAGTACTATCACTTAATTTTTTGCCAATCAGTTGTACTTTGTGTCATTTTTAGACATCTATAAATTTTTTCTTTTTTTTTTCTTAATCTGACATGGTAGTCTTCTACATTATATTTTTGGCTCTTAAGTTTACCACCATAACTTAAGTTCTTTCAATATGTGCCATTATGTTTAGTAGTTTTTGTCTTTTGTACGTTAACATATAAAATTGTAAGCATTTGTATGCTTACTTTATGAACAGCCGACAACTCATACTAGTACATGCCGGCGTGAAAATGAATTGTTATTTTCATTCAAATAACATACAAGTATATGGCGGCGGATAGTTTGCAAAGTACTATCACTTAATTTTTTGCCAATCAGTTCTACTTTGTGTCACTTTTTGACATATATAATTTTTTTTCTTTTTTTTTCTTAATCTGACATAGTTGTCTTTTATATTTTATTTTTAGCTCTTAAGTTTACCACCATAACTTAAGTTTTTTCAATATGTGCTATTATGTTTGGTAGTTTTTGTCTTTTGTACGTTAACATATAAAATTGTAAGCATTTGTATGCGTACTTTATGAACAGCCGACAACTCATACTAGTACGAGCCGGCGTTAAAATGAATTGTTATTTTCATTCAAATAACATACAAGTATATGGCGGCGGATAGTTTGCAAAGTACTATCACTTAATTTTTTGCCAATCAGTTGTACTTTGTGTCATTTTTTGACATATATAAATTTTTCCCTTTTTTTTTCTTAATCTGACATAGTTGTCTTTTATATTATATTTTTGGCTCTTAAGTTTACCACCATAACTTAAGTTTTTTCAATATGTGCCATTATGTTTAGTAGTTTTTGTCTTTTGTACGTTAACATATAAAATTGTAAGCATTTGTATGCGTACTTTATGAACAGCCGACAACTCATACTAGTACGAGCCGGCGTTAAAATGAATTGTTATTTTCATTCAAATAACATACAAGTATATGGCGGCGGATAGTTTGCAAAGTACTATCACTTAATTTTTTGCCAATCAGTTGTACTTTGTGTCATTTTTTGACATCTATAAATTTTTTCCTTTTTTTTTCTTAATCTGACATAGTTGTCTTTAATATTACATTTTTGGATCTTAAGTTTACCACCATAACTTAAGTTTTTTCAATATGTGCCATTATGTTTAGTAGTTTTTGTCTTTTGTACGTTAACATATAAAATTGTAAGCATTTGTATGCTTACTTTATGAACAGCCGACAACTCATACTAGTACGAGCCGGCGTTAAAATGAATTGTTATTTTCATTCAAATAACATACAAGTATATGGCGGCGGATAGTTTGCAAAGTACTATCACTTAATTTTTTCCAATCAGTTGTACTTTGTGTCATTTTTTGACATATATAAATTTTTTCCTTTTTTTTTCTTAATCTGACATAGTTGTCTTTTATATTATATTTTTGGCTCTTAAGTTTACCACCATAACTTAAGTTTTTTTAATATGTGCCATTATGTTTAGTAGTTTTTGTTTTTTGTACGTTAACATATAAAATTGTAAGCATTTGTATGCGTACTTTATGAACAGCCGACAACTCATACTAGTACGAGCCGGCGTTAAAATGAATTGTTATTTTCATTCAAATAACATACAAGTATATGGCGGCGGATAGTTTGCAAAGTACTATCACTTAATTTTTTGCCAATCAGTTGTACTTTGTGTCAT